>NW_027414218.1:0-40483 GCF_964106895.1 Numenius arquata | reverse complement strand
TCCTGATCAGGTCTCTGCGGGCCTTCTCAGACCTAGAGGACCCTACGGATCACGTCAGCTGGCCTAGGTAAGATCCCTACGGGCCCCTACAGAACACTACTGGCTCCTGCGGTACTCCAGAGGCCTCTAGGGAACCTACGAAGCTCTACGGAACCCTATGGATCCTTACGGCACAGTACGGGCCCCTTCAGACCTCTGCGGGCGCTTATGGAAACCTACAGGACCCTACGGAACTGTACGAGACTCTACAGGCCCCTAGGGAACACCACAGGCCCCTACGGAACCCTACACAACCCTCCGGAAACATATGGCACCCTACAAGCTCCTACCAACCCCTGCGGGCACTTACACAACCCTACAGGCCCCTACGGAAATCTACGGGACTCTATGGGCCCCTAGGGAACCCTTCAGATTTCGATGGAACCCTATGAGGCCCTCTGGAACCCTACAGAATACTCCAGGACCCGACAGCACTCTACAAGACCCTTAGCAACACAACAGAACCTCACTAAAACCCTATGGGCTCCTACAGAACACTGCAGGTGCCTACGGAACCCTACAGACCCCTACGGAACCCTACAGACACCTGCGGGCACTTACGGAACCCTGCAGGCCCCTACGGAACCCTACAGGTCCATACAGAACCCCACAGGGCCCTACGGAACTTTACCAGCCACTACAGAACTCTACGGGCCCCTACGGAACCCTGCAGAACCTTACAGAATCCCACAGACTCCTACAGACTTCTGCGGGCACTTAAACAACCCTACAGGTCCCTACGGAAATCTACGGGACTCTATGGGCCCCTAGGGAACCCTATAGATTTCGATGGAACCCTACGAGGCCCTCTGGAACCCTACAGAATACTCCAGGACCCGACAGCACTCTACAAGACCCTTAGCAACACAACGGAACCTCACTAAAACCCTATGGGCTCCTACAGAACACTGCAGGTGCCTACGGAACCCTACAGGTCCATACAGAACCCCACAGGGCCCTACGGAACTTTACCAGCCACTACGGAACTCTACGGGCCCCTACGGAACCCTCCAGAACCCTCCAGAACCTTACAGAATCCCACAGACTCCTACAGACTTCTGCGGGCACTTAAACAACCCTACAGGCCCCTACGGAACACTGCCAGCCCCTATGGAAGGAACCCTACGGGCCCCTACAGAACACTACTGGCTCCTGCGGTACTCCACAGGCCTCTAGGGAACCTACGAAGCTCTACGGAGCCCTATGGATCCTTACGGAACAGTACGGGCCCCTTCAGACCTCTGCGGGCACTTATGGAAACCTACAGGACCCTACGGAACTGTACGAGACTCTACAGGCCCCTAGGGAACACCACAGGCCCCTACGGAACCCTACACAACCCTCTGGAAACTTATGGAACCCTACAAGCTCCTACTAACCCCTGCGAGCACTTACACAACCCTACAGGTCCCTACGGAAATCTACGGGACTCTATGGGCCCCTAGGGAACCCTATAGATTTCGATGGAACCCTATGAGGCCCTCTGGAACCCTACAGAATACTCCAGGACCCGACAGCACTCTACAAGACCCTTAGCAACACAACGGAACCTCACTAAAACCCTATGGGCTCCTACAGAACACTGCAGGTGCCTACGGAACCCTAGAGACCCCTACGGAACCCTACAGACACCTGCGGGCACTTACGGAACCCTGCAGGCCCCTACGGAACCCTACAGGTCCATACAGAACCCCACAGGGCCCTACGGAACTTTACCAGCCACTACAGAACTCTACGGGCCCCTACGGAACCCTGCAGAACCCTGCGGAACCTTACAGAATCCCACAGACTCCTACAGACTTCTGCGGGCACTTACACAACCCTACAGGTCCCTACGGAAATCTACGGGACTCTACGGGCCCCTAGGGAACCCTTCAGATTTCGATGGAACCCTACGAGCCCCTCTGGAACCCTACAGAATACTCCAGGACCCGACAGCACTCTACAAGACCCTTAGCAACACAACGGAACCTCACTAAAACCCTATGGGCTCCTACAGAACACTGTAGGCGCCTACGGAAACCTACAGACCCCTACAGAATACTACCAGCCACTACAGAAAAATATGGCCCCTACGGAACTCTACGGAACCTGGCAGAAACACTGTGGGCCCCTACAGACCCTTGCGGGCACTTGCAGAACTCTGCAGGAACCCACGGAACTTTATGGAACCCTACCAGCCCCTACGGAAGCCTAAAGAGCCTTGCAGGCAGTTACGGAACGGTACAGGGCCCTAGGGAACTTTACCAGCCACTACGGAACTCTAGGGGCCCCTACGGAACCCTGCAGAACCCTCCAGAACCTTACAGAATCCCACGGATTCCTACAGACTCCTGCGGGCACTTACTCAACCCTAGAGGACCCTACGGAACACTGCCAGCTCCTATGGAAGGAACCCTACGGGCCCCTACAGAACACTACTGGCTCCTGCGGTACTCCAGAGGCCTCTAGGGAACCTACGAAGCTCTACGGAACCCTATGGATCCTTACGGCACAGTACGGGCCCCTTCAGACCTCTGCGGGCGCTTATGGAAACCTACAGGACCCTACGGAACTGTACGAGACTCTACAGGCCCCTAGGGAACACCACAGGCCCCTACGGAACCCTACACAACCCTCCGGAAACATATGGCACCCTACAAGCTCCTACCAACCCCTGCGGGCACTTACACAACCCTACAGGCCCCTACGGAAATCTACGGGACTCTATGGGCCCCTAGGGAACCCTTCAGATTTCGATGGAACCCTATGAGGCCCTCTGGAACCCTACAGAATACTCCAGGACCCGACAGCACTCTACAAGACCCTTAGCAACACAACAGAACCTCACTAAAACCCTATGGGCTCCTACAGAACACTGCAGGTGCCTACGGAACCCTACAGACCCCTACGGAACCCTACAGACACCTGCGGGCACTTACGGAACCCTGCAGGCCCCTACGGAACCCTACAGGTCCATACAGAACCCCACAGGGCCCTACGGAACTTTACCAGCCACTACAGAACTCTACGGGCCCCTACGGAACCCTGCAGAACCCTCCAGAACCTTACAGAATCCCACAGACTCCTACAGACTTCTGCGGGCACTTAAACAACCCTACAGGCCCCTACGGAACACTGCCAGCCCCTATGGAAGGAACCCTACGGGCCCCTACAGAACACTACTGGCTCCTGCGGTACTCCACAGGCCTCTAGGGAACCTACGAAGCTCTACGGAGCCCTATGGATCCTTACGGAACAGTACGGGCCCCTTCAGACCTCTGCGGGCACTTATGGAAACCTACAGGACCCTACGGAACTGTACGAGACTCTACAGGCCCCTAGGGAACACCACAGGCCCCTACGGAACCCTACACAACCCTCTGGAAACTTATGGAACCCTACAAGCTCCTACTAACCCCTGCGAGCACTTACACAACCCTACAGGTCCCTACGGAAATCTACGGGACTCTATGGGCCCCTAGGGAACCCTATAGATTTCGATGGAACCCTATGAGGCCCTCTGGAACCCTACAGAATACTCCAGGACCCGACAGCACTCTACAAGACCCTTAGCAACACAACGGAACCTCACTAAAACCCTATGGGCTCCTACAGAACACTGCAGGTGCCTACGGAACCCTACGGACCCCTACAGACACCTGCGGGCACTTACGGAACCCTGCAGGCCCCTACGGAACCCTACAGGTCCATACAGAACCCCACAGGGCCCTACGGAACTTTACCAGCCACTACAGAACTCTACGGGCCCCTACGGAACCCTGCAGAACCCTGCGGAACCTTACAGAATCCCACAGACTCCTACAGACTTCTGCGGGCACTTACACAACCCTACAGGTCCCTACGGAAATCTACGGGACTCTATGGGCCCCTAGGGAACCCTATAGATTTCGATGGAACCCTACGAGGCCCTCTGGAACCCTACAGAATACTCCAGGACCCGACAGCACTCTACAAGACCCTTAGCAACACAACGGAACCTCACTAAAACCCTATGGGCTCCTACAGAACACTGTAGGCGCCTACGGAAACCTACAGACCCCTACAGAATACTACCAGCCACTACAGAAAAATATGGCCCCTACGGAACTCTACGGAACCTGGCAGAAACACTGTGGGCCCCTACAGACCCTTGCGGGCACTTGCAGAACTCTGCAGGAACCCACGGAACTTTATGGAACCCTACCAGCCCCTACGGAAGCCTAAAGACCCTTGCAGGCAGTTACGGAACGGTACAGGGCCCTAGGGAACTTTACCAGCCACTACGGAACTCTACGGGCCCCTACGGAACCCTGCAGAACCCTCCAGAACCTTACAGAATCCCACGGATTCCTACAGACTCCTGCGGGCACTTACTCAACCCTAGAGGACCCTACGGAACACTGCCAGCTCCTATGGAAGGAACCCTACGGGCCCCTACAGAACACTACTGGCTCCTGCGGTACTCCAGAGGCCTCTAGGGAACCTACGAAGCTCTACGGAACCCTATGGATCCTTACGGCACAGTACGGGCCCCTTCAGACCTCTGCGGGCGCTTATGGAAACCTACAGGACCCTACGGAACTGTACGAGACTCTACAGGCCCCTAGGGAACACCACAGGCCCCTACGGAACCCTACACAACCCTCCGGAAACATATGGCACCCTACAAGCTCCTACCAACCCCTGCGGGCACTTACACAACCCTACAGGCCCCTACGGAAATCTACGGGACTCTATGGGCCCCTAGGGAACCCTTCAGATTTCGATGGAACCCTATGAGGCCCTCTGGAACCCTACAGAATACTCCAGGACCCGACAGCACTCTACAAGACCCTTAGCAACACAACAGAACCTCACTAAAACCCTATGGGCTCCTACAGAACACTGCAGGTGCCTACGGAACCCTACAGACCCCTACGGAACCCTACAGACACCTGCGGGCACTTACGGAACCCTGCAGGCCCCTACGGAACCCTACAGGTCCATACAGAACCCCACAGGGCCCTACGGAACTTTACCAGCCACTACAGAACTCTACGGGCCCCTACGGAACCCTGCAGAACCCTCCAGAACCTTACAGAATCCCACAGACTCCTACAGACTTCTGCGGGCACTTAAACAACCCTACAGGTCCCTACGGAAATCTACGGGACTCTATGGGCCCCTAGGGAACCCTATAGATTTCGATGGAACCCTACGAGGCCCTCTGGAACCCTACAGAATACTCCAGGACCCGACAGCACTCTACAAGACCCTTAGCAACACAACGGAACCTCACTAAAACCCTATGGGCTCCTACAGAACACTGCAGGTGCCTACGGAACCCTACAGGTCCATACAGAACCCCACAGGGCCCTACGGAACTTTACCAGCCACTACGGAACTCTAGGGGCCCCTACGGAACCCTGCAGAACCCTCCAGAACCTTACAGAATCCCACAGACTCCTACAGACTTCTGCGGGCACTTAAACAACCCTACAGGCCCCTACGGAACACTGCCAGCCCCTATGGAAGGAACCCTACGGGCCCCTACAGAACACTACTGGCTCCTGCGGTACTCCACAGGCCTCTAGGGAACCTACGAAGCTCTACGGAGCCCTATGGATCCTTACGGAACAGTACGGGCCCCTTCAGACCTCTGCGGGCACTTATGGAAACCTACAGGACCCTACGGAACTGTACGAGACTCTACAGGCCCCTAGGGAACACCACAGGCCCCTACGGAACCCTACACAACCCTCTGGAAACTTATGGAACCCTACAAGCTCCTACTAACCCCTGCGAGCACTTACACAACCCTACAGGTCCCTACGGAAATCTACGGGACTCTATGGGCCCCTAGGGAACCCTATAGATTTCGATGGAACCCTATGAGGCCCTCTGGAACCCTACAGAATACTCCAGGACCCGACAGCACTCTACAAGACCCTTAGCAACACAACGGAACCTCACTAAAACCCTATGGGCTCCTACAGAACACTGCAGGTGCCTACGGAACCCTACGGACCCCTACGGAACCCTACAGACACCTGCGGGCACTTACGGAACCCTGCAGGCCCCTACGGAACCCTACAGGTCCATACAGAACCCCACAGGGCCCTACGGAACTTTACCAGCCACTACAGAACTCTACGGGCCCCTACGGAACCCTGCAGAACCCTGCGGAACCTTACAGAATCCCACAGACTCCTACAGACTTCTGCGGGCACTTACACAACCCTACAGGTCCCTACGGAAATCTACGGGACTCTATGGGCCCCTAGGGAACCCTATAGATTTCGATGGAACCCTACGAGCCCCTCTGGAACCCTACAGAATACTCCAGGACCCGACAGCACTCTACAAGACCCTTAGCAACACAACGGAACCTCACTAAAACCCTATGGGCTCCTACAGAACACTGTAGGCGCCTACGGAAACCTACAGACCCCTACAGAATACTACCAGCCACTACAGAAAAATATGGCCCCTACGGAACTCTACGGAACCTGGCAGAAACACTGTGGGCCCCTACAGACCCTTGCGGGCACTTGCAGAACTCTGCAGGAACCCACGGAACTTTATGGAACCCTACCAGCCCCTACGGAAGCCTAAAGACCCTTGCAGGCAGTTACGGAACGGTACAGGGCCCTAGGGAACTTTACCAGCCACTACGGAACTCTAGGGGCCCCTACGGAACCCTGCAGAACCCTGCAGAACCTTACAGAATCCCACGGATTCCTACAGACTCCTGCGGGCACTTACTCAACCCTAGAGGACCCTACGGAACACTGCCAGCTCCTATGGAAGGAACCCTACGGGCCCCTACAGAACACTACTGGCTCCTGCGGTACTCCAGAGGCCTCTAGGGAACCTACGAAGCTCTACGGAACCCTATGGATCCTTACGGCACAGTACGGGCCCCTTCAGACCTCTGCGGGCGCTTATGGAAACCTACAGGACCCTACGGAACTGTACGAGACTCTACAGGCCCCTAGGGAACACCACAGGCCCCTACGGAACCCTACACAACCCTCCGGAAACATATGGCACCCTACAAGCTCCTACCAACCCCTGCGGGCACTTACACAACCCTACAGGCCCCTACGGAAATCTACGGGACTCTATGGGCCCCTAGGGAACCCTTCAGATTTCGATGGAACCCTATGAGGCCCTCTGGAACCCTACAGAATACTCCAGGACCCGACAGCACTCTACAAGACCCTTAGCAACACAACAGAACCTCACTAAAACCCTATGGGCTCCTACAGAACACTGCAGGTGCCTACGGAACCCTACAGACCCCTACGGAACCCTACAGACACCTGCGGGCACTTACGGAACCCTGCAGGCCCCTACGGAACCCTACAGGTCCATACAGAACCCCACAGGGCCCTACGGAACTTTACCAGCCACTACAGAACTCTACGGGCCCCTACGGAACCCTGCAGAACCTTACAGAATCCCACAGACTCCTACAGACTTCTGCGGGCACTTAAACAACCCTACAGGTCCCTACGGAAATCTACGGGACTCTATGGGCCCCTAGGGAACCCTATAGATTTCGATGGAACCCTACGAGGCCCTCTGGAACCCTACAGAATACTCCAGGACCCGACAGCACTCTACAAGACCCTTAGCAACACAACGGAACCTCACTAAAACCCTATGGGCTCCTACAGAACACTGCAGGTGCCTACGGAACCCTACAGGTCCATACAGAACCCCACAGGGCCCTACGGAACTTTACCAGCCACTACGGAACTCTAGGGGCCCCTACGGAACCCTGCAGAACCCTCCAGAACCTTACAGAATCCCACAGACTCCTACAGACTTCTGCGGGCACTTAAACAACCCTACAGGCCCCTACGGAACACTGCCAGCCCCTATGGAAGGAACCCTACGGGCCCCTACAGAACACTACTGGCTCCTGCGGTACTCCACAGGCCTCTAGGGAACCTACGAAGCTCTACGGAGCCCTATGGATCCTTACGGAACAGTACGGGCCCCTTCAGACCTCTGCGGGCACTTATGGAAACCTACAGGACCCTACGGAACTGTACGAGACTCTACAGGCCCCTAGGGAACACCACAGGCCCCTACGGAACCCTACACAACCCTCTGGAAACTTATGGAACCCTACAAGCTCCTACTAACCCCTGCGAGCACTTACACAACCCTACAGGTCCCTACGGAAATCTACGGGACTCTATGGGCCCCTAGGGAACCCTATAGATTTCGATGGAACCCTATGAGGCCCTCTGGAACCCTACAGAATACTCCAGGACCCGACAGCACTCTACAAGACCCTTAGCAACACAACGGAACCTCACTAAAACCCTATGGGCTCCTACAGAACACTGCAGGTGCCTACGGAACCCTACAGACCCCTACGGAACCCTACAGACACCTGCGGGCACTTACGGAACCCTGCAGGCCCCTACGGAACCCTACAGGTCCATACAGAACCCCACAGGGCCCTACGGAACTTTACCAGCCACTACAGAACTCTACGGGCCCCTACGGAACCCTGCAGAACCCTGCGGAACCTTACAGAATCCCACAGACTCCTACAGACTTCTGCGGGCACTTACACAACCCTACAGGTCCCTACGGAAATCTACGGGACTCTATGGGCCCCTAGGGAACCCTACAGATTTCGATGGAACCCTACGAGCCCCTCTGGAACCCTACAGAATACTCCAGGACCCGACAGCACTCTACAAGACCCTTAGCAACACAACGGAACCTCACTAAAACCCTATGGGCTCCTACAGAACACTGTAGGCGCCTACGGAAACCTACAGACCCCTACAGAATACTACCAGCCACTACAGAAAAATATGGCCCCTACGGAACTCTACGGAACCTGGCAGAAACACTGTGGGCCCCTACAGACCCTTGCGGGCACTTGCAGAACTCTGCAGGAACCCACGGAACTTTATGGAACCCTACCAGCCCCTACGGAAGCCTAAAGAGCCTTGCAGGCAGTTACGGAACGGTACAGGGCCCTAGGGAACTTTACCAGCCACTACGGAACTCTAGGGGCCCCTACGGAACCCTGCAGAACCCTCCAGAACCTTACAGAATCCCACGGATTCCTACAGACTCCTGCGGGCACTTACTCAACCCTAGAGGACCCTACGGAACACTGCCAGCTCCTATGGAAGGAACCCTACGGGCCCCTACAGAACACTACTGGCTCCTGCGGTACTCCAGAGGCCTCTAGGGAACCTACGAAGCTCTACGGAACCCTATGGATCCTTACGGCACAGTACGGGCCCCTTCAGACCTCTGCGGGCGCTTATGGAAACCTACAGGACCCTACGGAACTGTACGAGACTCTACAGGCCCCTAGGGAACACCACAGGCCCCTACGGAACCCTACACAACCCTCCGGAAACATATGGCACCCTACAAGCTCCTACCAACCCCTGCGGGCACTTACACAACCCTACAGGCCCCTACGGAAATCTACGGGACTCTATGGGCCCCTAGGGAACCCTTCAGATTTCGATGGAACCCTATGAGGCCCTCTGGAACCCTACAGAATACTCCAGGACCCGACAGCACTCTACAAGACCCTTAGCAACACAACAGAACCTCACTAAAACCCTATGGGCTCCTACAGAACACTGCAGGTGCCTACGGAACCCTACAGACCCCTACGGAACCCTACAGACACCTGCGGGCACTTACGGAACCCTGCAGGCCCCTACGGAACCCTACAGGTCCATACAGAACCCCACAGGGCCCTACGGAACTTTACCAGCCACTACAGAACTCTACGGGCCCCTACGGAACCCTGCAGAACCCTGCGGAACCTTACAGAATCCCACAGACTCCTACAGACTTCTGCGGGCACTTACACAACCCTACAGGTCCCTACGGAAATCTACGGGACTCTACGGGCCCCTAGGGAACCCTTCAGATTTCGATGGAACCCTACGAGCCCCTCTGGAACCCTACAGAATACTCCAGGACCCGACAGCACTCTACAAGACCCTTAGCAACACAACGGAACCTCACTAAAACCCTATGGGCTCCTACAGAACACTGTAGGCGCCTACGGAAACCTACAGACCCCTACAGAATACTACCAGCCACTACAGAAAAATATGGCCCCTACGGAACTCTACGGAACCTGGCAGAAACACTGTGGGCCCCTACAGACCCTTGCGGGCACTTGCAGAACTCTGCAGGAACCCACGGAACTTTATGGAACCCTACCAGCCCCTACGGAAGCCTAAAGAGCCTTGCAGGCAGTTACGGAACGGTACAGGGCCCTAGGGAACTTTACCAGCCACTACGGAACTCTAGGGGCCCCTACGGAACCCTGCAGAACCCTCCAGAACCTTACAGAATCCCACGGATTCCTACAGACTCCTGCGGGCACTTACTCAACCCTAGAGGACCCTACGGAACACTGCCAGCTCCTATGGAAGGAACCCTACGGGCCCCTACAGAACACTACTGGCTCCTGCGGTACTCCAGAGGCCTCTAGGGAACCTACGAAGCTCTACGGAACCCTATGGATCCTTACGGCACAGTACGGGCCCCTTCAGACCTCTGCGGGCGCTTATGGAAACCTACAGGACCCTACGGAACTGTACGAGACTCTACAGGCCCCTAGGGAACACCACAGGCCCCTACGGAACCCTACACAACCCTCCGGAAACATATGGCACCCTACAAGCTCCTACCAACCCCTGCGGGCACTTACACAACCCTACAGGCCCCTACGGAAATCTACGGGACTCTATGGGCCCCTAGGGAACCCTTCAGATTTCGATGGAACCCTATGAGGCCCTCTGGAACCCTACAGAATACTCCAGGACCCGACAGCACTCTACAAGACCCTTAGCAACACAACAGAACCTCACTAAAACCCTATGGGCTCCTACAGAACACTGCAGGTGCCTACGGAACCCTACAGACCCCTACGGAACCCTACAGACACCTGCGGGCACTTACGGAACCCTGCAGGCCCCTACGGAACCCTACAGGTCCATACAGAACCCCACAGGGCCCTACGGAACTTTACCAGCCACTACAGAACTCTACGGGCCCCTACGGAACCCTGCAGAACCCTCCAGAACCTTACAGAATCCCACAGACTCCTACAGACTTCTGCGGGCACTTAAACAACCCTACAGGCCCCTACGGAACACTGCCAGCCCCTATGGAAGGAACCCTACGGGCCCCTACAGAACACTACTGGCTCCTGCGGTACTCCACAGGCCTCTAGGGAACCTACGAAGCTCTACGGAGCCCTATGGATCCTTACGGAACAGTACGGGCCCCTTCAGACCTCTGCGGGCACTTATGGAAACCTACAGGACCCTACGGAACTGTACGAGACTCTACAGGCCCCTAGGGAACACCACAGGCCCCTACGGAACCCTACACAACCCTCTGGAAACTTATGGAACCCTACAAGCTCCTACTAACCCCTGCGAGCACTTACACAACCCTACAGGTCCCTACGGAAATCTACGGGACTCTATGGGCCCCTAGGGAACCCTATAGATTTCGATGGAACCCTATGAGGCCCTCTGGAACCCTACAGAATACTCCAGGACCCGACAGCACTCTACAAGACCCTTAGCAACACAACGGAACCTCACTAAAACCCTATGGGCTCCTACAGAACACTGCAGGTGCCTACGGAACCCTACGGACCCCTACAGACACCTGCGGGCACTTACGGAACCCTGCAGGCCCCTACGGAACCCTACAGGTCCATACAGAACCCCACAGGGCCCTACGGAACTTTACCAGCCACTACAGAACTCTACGGGCCCCTACGGAACCCTGCAGAACCCTGCGGAACCTTACAGAATCCCACAGACTCCTACAGACTTCTGCGGGCACTTACACAACCCTACAGGTCCCTACGGAAATCTACGGGACTCTATGGGCCCCTAGGGAACCCTATAGATTTCGATGGAACCCTACGAGCCCCTCTGGAACCCTACAGAATACTCCAGGACCCGACAGCACTCTACAAGACCCTTAGCAACACAACGGAACCTCACTAAAACCCTATGGGCTCCTACAGAACACTGTAGGCGCCTACGGAAACCTACAGACCCCTACAGAATACTACCAGCCACTACAGAAAAATATGGCCCCTACGGAACTCTACGGAACCTGGCAGAAACACTGTGGGCCCCTACAGACCCTTGCGGGCACTTGCAGAACTCTGCAGGAACCCACGGAACTTTATGGAACCCTACCAGCCCCTACGGAAGCCTAAAGAGCCTTGCAGGCAGTTACGGAACGGTACAGGGCCCTAGGGAACTTTACCAGCCACTACGGAACTCTACGGGCCCCTACGGAACCCTGCAGAACCCTCCAGAACCTTACAGAATCCCACGGATTCCTACAGACTCCTGCGGGCACTTACTCAACCCTAGAGGACCCTACGGAACACTGCCAGCTCCTATGGAAGGAACCCTACGGGCCCCTACAGAACACTACTGGCTCCTGCGGTACTCCAGAGGCCTCTAGGGAACCTACGAAGCTCTACGGAACCCTATGGATCCTTACGGCACAGTACGGGCCCCTTCAGACCTCTGCGGGCGCTTATGGAAACCTACAGGACCCTACGGAACTGTACGAGACTCTACAGGCCCCTAGGGAACACCACAGGCCCCTACGGAACCCTACACAACCCTCCGGAAACATATGGCACCCTACAAGCTCCTACCAACCCCTGCGGGCACTTACACAACCCTACAGGCCCCTACGGAAATCTACGGGACTCTATGGGCCCCTAGGGAACCCTTCAGATTTCGATGGAACCCTATGAGGCCCTCTGGAACCCTACAGAATACTCCAGGACCCGACAGCACTCTACAAGACCCTTAGCAACACAACAGAACCTCACTAAAACCCTATGGGCTCCTACAGAACACTGCAGGTGCCTACGGAACCCTACAGACCCCTACGGAACCCTACAGACACCTGCGGGCACTTACGGAACCCTGCAGGCCCCTACGTAACCCTACAGGTCCATACAGAACCCCACAGGGCCCTACGGAACTTTACCAGCCACTACAGAACTCTACGGGCCCCTACGGAACCCTGCAGAACCCTCCAGAACCTTACAGAATCCCACAGACTCCTACAGACTTCTGCGGGCACTTAAACAACCCTACAGGTCCCTACGGAAATCTACGGGACTCTATGGGCCCCTAGGGAACCCTATAGATTTCGATGGAACCCTACGAGGCCCTCTGGAACCCTACAGAATACTCCAGGACCCGACAGCACTCTACAAGACCCTTAGCAACACAACGGAACCTCACTAAAACCCTATGGGCTCCTACAGAACACTGCAGGTGCCTACGGAACCCTACAGGTCCATACAGAACCCCACAGGGCCCTACGGAACTTTACCAGCCACTACGGAACTCTAGGGGCCCCTACGGAACCCTGCAGAACCCTCCAGAACCTTACAGAATCCCACAGACTCCTACAGACTTCTGCGGGCACTTAAACAACCCTACAGGCCCCTACGGAACACTGCCAGCCCCTATGGAAGGAACCCTACGGGCCCCTACAGAACACTACTGGCTCCTGCGGTACTCCACAGGCCTCTAGGGAACCTACGAAGCTCTACAGAGCCCTATGGATCCTTACGGAACAGTACGGGCCCCTTCAGACCTCTGCGGGCACTTATGGAAACCTACAGGACCCTACGGAACTGTACGAGACTCTACAGGCCCCTAGGGAACACCACAGGCCCCTACGGAACCCTACACAACCCTCTGGAAACTTATGGAACCCTACAAGCTCCTACTAACCCCTGCGAGCACTTACACAACCCTACAGGTCCCTACGGAAATCTACGGGACTCTATGGGCCCCTAGGGAACCCTATAGATTTCGATGGAACCCTATGAGGCCCTCTGGAACCCTACAGAATACTCCAGGACCCGACAGCACTCTACAAGACCCTTAGCAACACAACGGAACCTCACTAAAACCCTATGGGCTCCTACAGAACACTGCAGGTGCCTACGGAACCCTACGGACCCCTACGGAACCCTACAGACACCTGCGGGCACTTACGGAACCCTGCAGGCCCCTACGGAACCCTACAGGTCCATACAGAACCCCACAGGGCCCTACGGAACTTTACCAGCCACTACAGAACTCTACGGGCCCCTACGGAAACCTGCAGAACCCTGCGGAACCTTACAGAATCCCACAGACTCCTACAGACTTCTGCGGGCACTTACACAACCCTACAGGTCCCTACGGAAATCTACGGGACTCTATGGGCCCCTAGGGAACCCTATAGATTTCGATGGAACCCTACGAGCCCCTCTGGAACCCTACAGAATACTCCAGGACCCGACAGCACTCTACAAGACCCTTAGCAACACAACGGAACCTCACTAAAACCCTATGGGCTCCTACAGAACACTGTAGGCGCCTACGGAAACCTACAGACCCCTACAGAATACTACCAGCCACTACAGAAAAATATGGCCCCTACGGAACTCTACGGAACCTGGCAGAAACACTGTGGGCCCCTACAGACCCTTGCGGGCACTTGCAGAACTCTGCAGGAACCCACGGAACTTTATGGAACCCTACCAGCCCCTACGGAAGCCTAAAGAGCCTTGCAGGCAGTTACGGAACGGTACAGGGCCCTAGGGAACTTTACCAGCCACTACGGAACTCTAGGGGCCCCTACGGAACCCTGCAGAACCCTCCAGAACCTTACAGAATCCCACGGATTCCTACAGACTCCTGCGGGCACTTACTCAACCCTAGAGGACCCTACGGAACACTGCCAGCTCCTATGGAAGGAACCCTACGGGCCCCTACAGAACACTACTGGCTCCTGCGGTACTCCACAGGCCT
The DNA here is from genome assembly GCF_964106895.1 of Numenius arquata. Taxonomy (NCBI): domain Eukaryota; kingdom Metazoa; phylum Chordata; class Aves; order Charadriiformes; family Scolopacidae; genus Numenius; species Numenius arquata. The sequence continues at coordinate 25,604 of NW_027414218.1, read as the reverse complement.
CTAGGGAACCTACGAAGCTCTACGGAACCCTATGGATCCTTACGGCACAGTACGGGCCCCTTCAGACCTCTGCGGGCGCTTATGGAAACCTACAGGACCCTACGGAACTGTACGAGACTCTACAGGCCCCTAGGGAACACCACAGGCCCCTACGGAACCCTACACAACCCTCCGGAAACATATGGCACCCTACAAGCTCCTACCAACCCCTGCGGGCACTTACACAACCCTACAGGCCCCTACGGAAATCTACGGGACTCTATGGGCCCCTAGGGAACCCTTCAGATTTCGATGGAACCCTACCAGCCCCTCTGGAACCCTACAGAATACTCCAGGACCCGACAGCACTCTACAAGACCCTTAGCAACACAACAGAACCTCACTAAAACCCTATGGGCTCCTACAGAACACTGCAGGTGCCTACGGAACCCTACAGACCCCTACGGAACCCTACAGACACCTGCGGGCACTTACGGAACCCTGCAGGCCCCTACGGAACCCTACAGGTCCATACAGAACCCCACAGGGCCCTACGGAACTTTACCAGCCACTACAGAACTCTACGGGCCCCTACGGAACCCTGCAGAACCCTCCAGAACCTTACAGAATCCCACAGACTCCTACAGACTTCTGCGGGCACTTAAACAACCCTACAGGCCCCTACGGAACACTGCCAGCCCCTATGGAAGGAACCCTACGGGCCCCTACAGAACACTACTGGCTCCTGCGGTACTCCACAGGCCTCTAGGGAACCTACGAAGCTCTACGGAGCCCTATGGATCCTTACGGAACAGTACGGGCCCCTTCAGACCTCTGCGGGCACTTATGGAAACCTACAGGACCCTACGGAACTGTACGAGACTCTACAGGCCCCTAGGGAACACCACAGGCCCCTACGGAACCCTACACAACCCTCTGGAAACTTATGGAACCCTACAAGCTCCTACTAACCCCTGCGAGCACTTACACAACCCTACAGGTCCCTACGGAAATCTACGGGACTCTATGGGCCCCTAGGGAACCCTATAGATTTCGATGGAACCCTATGAGGCCCTCTGGAACCCTACAGAATACTCCAGGACCCGACAGCACTCTACAAGACCCTTAGCAACACAACGGAACCTCACTAAAACCCTATGGGCTCCTACAGAACACTGCAGGTGCCTACGGAACCCTACGGACCCCTACGGAACCCTACAGACACCTGCGGGCACTTACGGAACCCTGCAGGCCCCTACGGAACCCTACAGGTCCATACAGAACCCCACAGGGCCCTACGGAACTTTACCAGCCACTACAGAACTCTACGGGCCCCTACGGAAACCTGCAGAACCCTGCGGAACCTTACAGAATCCCACAGACTCCTACAGACTTCTGCGGGCACTTACACAACCCTACAGGTCCCTACGGAAATCTACGGGACTCTATGGGCCCCTAGGGAACCCTATAGATTTCGATGGAACCCTACGAGCCCCTCTGGAACCCTACAGAATACTCCAGGACCCGACAGCACTCTACAAGACCCTTAGCAACACAACGGAACCTCACTAAAACCCTATGGGCTCCTACAGAACACTGTAGGCGCCTACGGAAACCTACAGACCCCTACAGAATACTACCAGCCACTACAGAAAAATATGGCCCCTACGGAACTCTACGGAACCTGGCAGAAACACTGTGGGCCCCTACAGACCCTTGCGGGCACTTGCAGAACTCTGCAGGAACCCACGGAACTTTATGGAACCCTACCAGCCCCTACGGAAGCCTAAAGACCCTTGCAGGCAGTTACGGAACGGTACAGGGCCCTAGGGAACTTTACCAGCCACTACGGAACTCTAGGGGCCCCTACGGAACCCTGCAGAACCCTCCAGAACCTTACAGAATCCCACGGATTCCTACAGACTCCTGCGGGCACTTACTCAACCCTAGAGGACCCTACGGAACACTGCCAGCTCCTATGGAAGGAACCCTACGGGCCCCTACAGAACACTACTGGCTCCTGCGGTACTCCAGAGGCCTCTAGGGAACCTACGAAGCTCTACGGAACCCTATGGATCCTTACGGAACAGTACGGGCCCCTTCAGACCTCTGCGGGCGCTTATGGAAACCTACAGGACCCTACGGAACTGTACGAGACTCTACAGGCCCCTAGGGAACACCACAGGCCCCTACGGAACCCTACACAACCCTCTGGAAACTTATGGAACCCTACAAGCTCCTACCAACCCCTGCGGGCACTTACACAACCCTACAGGCCCCTACGGAAATCTACAGGACTCTACGGGCCCCTAGGGAACCCTTCAGATTTCGACGGAACACTACCAGCCCCTCTGGAACCCTACAGAATACTCCAGGAACCGACAGCACTCTACAAGACCCTTAGCAACACAACGGAACCTCACTAAAACCCTATGGGCTCCTACAGAACACTGCAGGTGCCTACGGAACCCTACAGACCCGTACAGACACCTACGGGCACTTACAGAACACTGCAGGCCCCTACGGAACCCTACAGGTCCATACAGAACCCCACAGGGCCCTACGGAACTTTACCAGCCACTACGGAACTCTACGGGCCCCTACAGAACCCTGCAGAACCCTGCGGAACCTTACAGAATCCCACAGACTCCTACAGACTTCTGCGGGCACTTAAACAACCCTACAGGCCCCTACGGAACACTGCCAGCCCCTATGGAAGGAACCCTACGGGCCCCTACAGAACACTACTGGCTCCTGCGGTACTCCACAGGCCTCTAGGGAACCTACGAAGCTCTACGGAGCCCTATGGATCCTTACGGAACAGTACGGGCCCCTTCAGACCTCTGCGGGCACTTATGGAAACCTACAGGACCCTACGGAACTGTACGAGACTCTACAGGCCCCTAGGGAACACCACAGGCCCCTACGGAACCCTACACAACCCTCTGGAAACTTATGGAACCCTACAAGCTCCTACTAACCCCTGCGAGCACTTACACAACCCTACAGGCCCCTACGGAAATCTACGGGACTCTATGGGCCCCTAGGGAACCCTTCAGATTTCGATGGAACCCTATGAGGCCCTCTGGAACCCTACAGAATACTCCAGGACCCGACAGCACTCTACAAGACCCTTAGCAACACAACAGAACCTCACTAAAACCCTATGGGCTCCTACAGAACACTGCAGGTGCCTACGGAACCCTACAGACACCTGCGGGCACTTACGGAACCCTGCAGGCCCCTACGGAACCCTACAGGTCCATACAGAACCCCACAGGGCCCTACGGAACTTTACCAGCCACTACAGAACTCTACGGGCCCCTACGGAAACCTGCAGAACCCTCCAGAACCTTACAGAATCCCACAGACTCCTACAGACTTCTGCGGGCACTTAAACAACCCTACAGGTCCCTACGGAAATCTACGGGACTCTATGGGCCCCTAGGGAACCCTATAGATTTCGATGGAACCCTACGAGCCCCTCTGGAACCCTACAGAATACTCCAGGACCCGACAGCACTCTACAAGACCCTTAGCAACACAACGGAACCTCACCAAAACCCTATGGGCTCCTACAGAACACTGTAGGCGCCTACGGAAACCTACAGACCCCTACAGAATACTACCAGCCACTACAGAAAAATATGGCCCCTACGGAACTCTACGGAACCTGGCAGAAACACTGTGGGCCCCTACAGACCCTTGCGGGCACTTGCAGAACTCTGCAGGAACCCACGGAACTTTATGGAACCCTACCAGCCCCTACGGAAGCCTAAAGACCCTTGCAGGCAGTTACGGAACGGTACAGGGCCCTAGGGAACTTTACCAGCCACTACGGAACTCTAGGGGCCCCTACGGAACCCTGCAGAACCCTCCAGAACCTTACAGAATCCCACAGATTCCTACAGACTCCTGCGGGCACTTACTCAACCCTAGAGGACCCTACGGAACACTGCCAGCTCCTATGGAAGGAACCCTACGGGCCCCTACAGAACACTACTGGCTCCTGCGGTACTCCAGAGGCCTCTAGGGAACCTACGAAGCTCTACGGAACCCTATGGATCCTTACGGCACAGTACGGGCCCCTTCAGACCTCTGCGGGCGCTTATGGAAACCTACAGGACCCTACGGAACTGTACGAGACTCTACAGGCCCCTAGGGAACACCACAGGCCCCTACGGAACCCTACACAACCCTCCGGAAACATATGGCACCCTACAAGCTCCTACCAACCCCTGCGGGCACTTACACAACCCTACAGGCCCCTACGGAAATCTACGGGACTCTACGGGCCCCTAGGGAACCCTTCAGATTTCGACGGAACCCTACCAGCCCCTCTGGAACCCTACAGAATACTCCAGGACCCGACAGCACTCTACAAGACCCTTAGCAACACAACGGAACCTCACTAAAACCCTATGGGCTCCTACAGAACACTGCAGGTGCCTACGGAACCCTACAGACCCGTACAGACACCTACGGGCACTTACAGAACACTGCAGGCCCCTACGGAACCCTACAGGTCCATACAGAACCCCACAGGGCCCTACGGAACTTTACCAGCCACTACGGAACTCTACGGGCCCCTACGGAACCCTGCAGAACCCTCCAGAACCTTACAGAATCCCACAGACTCCTACAGACTTCTGCGGGCACTTAAACAACCCTACAGGCCCCTACGGAACACTGCCAGCCCCTATGGAAGGAACCCTACGGGCCCCTACAGAACACTACTGGCTCCTGCGGTACTCCACAGGCCTCTAGGGAACCTACGAAGCTCTACGGAGCCCTATGGATCCTTACGGAGCAGTACGGGCCTCTTCAGACCTCTGCGGGCACTTATGGAAACCTACAGGACCCTACGGAACTGTACGAGACTCTACAGGCCCTTAGGGAACACCACAGGTCCCTACGGAACCCTACACAACCCTCTGGAAACTTATGGAACCCTACAAGCTCCTACTAACCCCTGCGAGCACTTACACAACCCTACAGGTCCCTACGGCAATCTACGGGACTCTATGGGCCCCTAGGGAACCCTATAGATTTCGATGGAACCCTATGAGGCCCTCTGGAACCCTACAGAATACTCCAGGACCCGACAGCACTCTACAAGACCCTTAGCAACACAACAAACCCTCACTAAAACTCTATGGGCTCCTACAGAACACTGCAGGTGCCTACGGAACCCTACAGACCCCTACGGAACCCTACAGACACCTGCGGGCATTTACGGAACCCTGCAGGCCCCTACGGAACCCTACAGGTCCATACAGAACCCCACAGTGCCCCACGGAACTTTATGGAACCCTACCAGCCCCTACGGAAGCCTAAAGACCCTTGCAGGCAGTTACGGAACGGTACAGGGCCCTAGGGAACTTTACCAGCCACTACGGAACTCTAGGGGCCCCTACGGAACCCTGCAGAACCCTGCAGAACCTTACAGAATCCCACAGACTCCTACAGACTTCTGCGGGCACTTACACAACCCTACAGGTCCCTACGGAAATCTACGGGACTCTATGGGCCCCTAGGGAACCCTATAGATTTCGATGGAACCCTATGAGGCCCTCTGGAACCCTACAGAATACTCCAGGACCCGACAGCACTCTACAAGACCCTTAGCAACACAACGGAACCTCACTAAAACCCTATGGGCTCCTACAGAACACTACTGGCTCCTGCGGTACTCCAGAGGCCTCTAGGGAACCTACGAAGCTCTACGGAACCCTATGGATCCTTACGGCACAGTACGGGCCCCTTCAGACCTCTGCGGGCGCTTATGGAAACCTACAGGACCCTACGGAACTGTACGAGACTCTACAGGCCCCTAGGGAACACCACAGGCCCCTACGGAACCCTACACAACCCTCCGGAAACATATGGCACCCTACAAGCTCCTACCAACCCCTGCGGGCACTTACACAACCCTACAGGCCCCTACGGAAATCTACGGGACTCTACGGGCCCCTAGGGAACCCTTCAGATTTCGACGGAACCCTACCAGCCCCTCTGGAACCCTAAAGAATACTCCAGGACCCGACAGCACTCTACAAGACCCTTAGCAACACAACGGAACCTCACTAAAACCCTATGGGCTCCTACAGAACACTGCAGGTGCCTACGGAACCCTACAGACCCGTACAGACACCTACGGGCACTTACAGAACACTGCAGGCCCCTACGGAACCCTACAGGTCCATACAGAACCCCACAGGGCCCTACGGAACTTTACCAGCCACTACGGAACTCTACGGGCCCCTACGGAACCCTGCAGAACCCTGCGGAACCTTACAGAATCCCACAGACTCCTACAGACTTCTGCGGGCACTTAAACAACCCTACAGGCCCCTACGGAACACTGCCAGCCCCTATGGAAGGAACCCTACGGGCCCCTACAGAACACTACTGGCTCCTGCGGTACTCCACAGGCCTCTAGGGAACCTACGAAGCTCTACGGAGCCCTATGGATCCTTACGGAACAGTACGGGCCCCTTCAGACCTCTGCGGGCACTTATGGAAACCTACAGGACCCTATGGAACTGTACGAGACTCTACAGGCCCCTAGGGAACACCACAGGCCCCTACGGAACCCTACACAACCCTCTGGAAACTTATGGAACCCTACAAGCTCCTACTAATCCCTGCGAGCACTTACACAACCCTACAGGTCCCTACGGCAATCTACGGGACTCTATGGGCCCCTAGCGAACCCTATAGATTTCGATGGAACCCTATGAGGCCCTCTGGAACCCTACAGAATACTCCAGGACCCGACAGCACTCTACAAGACCCTTAGCAACACAACGGAACCTCACTAAAACCCTATGGGCTCCTACAGAACACTGCAGGTGCCTACGGAACCCTACGGACCCCTACGGAACCCTACAGACACCTGCGGGCACTTACGGAACCCTGCAGGCCCCTACGGAACCCTACAGGTCCATACAGAACCCCACAGTGCCCCACGGAACTTTATGGAACCCTACCAGCCCCTACGGAAGCCTAAAGACCCTTGCAGGCAGTTACGGAACGGTACAGGGCCCTAGGGAACTTTACCAGCCACTACGGAACTCTAGGGGCCCCTACGGAACCCTGCAGAACCCTGCAGAACCTTACAGAATCCCACAGACTCCTACAGACTTCTGCGGGCACTTACACAACCCTACAGGTCCCTACGGAAATCTACGGGACTCTATGGGCCCCTAGGGAACCCTATAGATTTCGATGGAACCCTATGAGGCCCTCTGGAACCCTACAGAATACTCCAGGACCCGACAGCACTCTACAAGACCCTTAGCAACACAACGGAACCTCACTAAAACCCTATGGGCTCCTACAGACCACTGCAGGCGCCTACGGAACCCTACAGACCCCTACAGAATACTACCAGCCACTACAGAAAAATATGGCCCCTACGGAACTCTACGGAACCTGGCAGAAACACTGTGCGCCCCTACAGGCCCTTGCGGGCACTTGCAGAACTCTGCAGGAACCCACGGAACTTTATGGAACCCTACCAGCCCCTACGGAAGCCTAAAGAGCCTTGCAGGCAGTTACGGAACGGTACAGGGCCCTAGGGAACTTTACCAGCCACTACGGAACTCTACGGGCCCCTACGGAACCCTGCAGAACCCTCCAGAACCTTACAGAATCCCACGGATTCCTACAGACTCCTGCGGGCACTTACTCAACCCTAGAGGACCCTACGGAACACTGCCAGCTCCTATGGAAGGAACCCTACGGGCCCCTACAGAACACTACTGGCTCCTGCGGTACTCCAGAGGCCTCTAGGGAACCTACGAAGCTCTACGGAACCCTATGGATCCTTACGGCACAGTACGGGCCCCTTCAGACCTCTGCGGGCACTTATGGAAACCTACAGGACCCTACGGAACTGTACGAGACTCTACAGGCCCCTAGGGAACACCACAGGCCCCTACGGAACCCTACACAACCCTCCGGAAACATATGGCACCCTACAAGCTCCTACCAACCCCTGCGGGCACTTACACAACCCTACAGGCCCCTACGGAAATCTATGGGACTCTACGGGCCCCTAGGGAACCCTATAGATTTCGACGGAACCCTATTTGGCCCTCTGGAACCCTACAGAATACTCCAGGACCCGACAGCACTCTACAAGACCCTTAGCAACACAACGGAACCTCACTAAAACCCTATGGGCTCCTACAGAACACTGCAGGTGCCTACGGAACCCTACAGACCCGTACAGACACCTACGGGCACTTACAGAACACTGCAGGCCCCTACGGAACCCTACAGGTCCATACAGAACCCCACAGGGCCCTACGGAACTTTACCAGCCACTACGGAACTCTACGGGCCCCTACGGAACCCTGCAGAACCCTGCGGAACCTTACAGAATCCCACAGACTCCTACAGACTTCTGCGGGCACTTAAACAACCCTACAGGCCCCTACGGAACACTGCCAGCCCCTATGGAAGGAACCCTACGGGCCCCTACAGAACACTACTGGCTCCTGCGGTACTCCACAGGCCTCTAGGGAACCTACGAAGCTCTACGGAGCCCTATGGATCCTTACGGAACAGTACGGGCCCCTTCAGACCTCTGCGGGCACTTATGGAAACCTACAGGACCCTACGGAACTGTACGAGACTCTACAGGCCCCTAGGGAACACCACAGGCCCCTACGGAACCCTACACAACCCTCTGGAAACTTATGGAACCCTACAAGCTCCTACTAACCCCTGCGAGCACTTACACAACCCTACAGGTCCCTACGGAAATCTACGGGACTCTATGGGCCCCTAGGGAACCCTATAGATTTCGATGGAACTCTATGAGGCCCTCTGGAACCCTACAGAATACTCCAGGACCCGACAGCACTCTACAAGACCCTTAGCAACACAACAGAACCTCACTAAAACCCTATGGGCTCCTACAGAACACTGCAGGTGTCTACGGAACCCTACAGACCCCTACGTAACCCTACAGACACCTGCGGGCACTTACGGAACCCTGCAGGCCCTTACGGAACCCTGCAGGCCCTTACGGAACCCTACAGGTCCATACAGAACCCCACAGGGCCCTACGGAACTTTACCAGCCACTACAGAACTCTACGGGCCCCTACGGAACCCTGCAGAACCCTGCGGAACCTTACAGAATCCCACAGACTCCTACAGACTTCTGCGGGCACTTAAACAACCCTACAGGCCCCTACGGAACACTGCCAGCCCCTATGGAAGGAACCCTACGGGCCCCTACAGAACACTACTGGCTCCTGCGGTACTCCAGAGGCCTCTAGGGAACCTACGAAGCTCTACGGAGCCCTATGGATCCTTACGGAACAGTACGGGCCCCTTCAGACCTCTGCGGGCACTTATGGAAACCTACAGGACCCTACGGAACTGTACGAGACTCTACAGGCCCCTAGGGAACACCACAGGCCCCTACGGAACCCTACACAACCCTCTGGAAACTTATGGAACCCTACAAGCTCCTACTAACCCCTGCGAGCACTTACACAACCCTACAGGTCCCTACGGCAATCTACGGGACTCTATGGGCCCCTAGGGTACCCTATAGATTTCGATGGAACCCTATGAGGCCCTCTGGAACCCTACAGAATACTCCAGGACCCGACAGCACTCTACAAGACCCTTAGCAACACAACGGAACCTCACTAAAACCCTATGGGCTCCTACAGAACACTGCAGGTGCCTACGGAACCCTACGGACCCCTACGGAACCCTACAGACACCTGCGGGCACTTACGGAACCCTGCAGGCCCCTACGGAACCCTACAGGTCCATACAGAACCCCACAGGGCCCTACGGAACTTTACCAGCCACTACAGAACTCTACGGGCCCCTACGGAACCCTGCAGAACCCTGCGGAACCTTACAGAATCCCACAGACTCCTACAGACTTCTGCGGGCACTTACACAACCCTACAGGTCCCTACGGAAATCTACGGGACTCTATGGGCCCCTAGGGAACCCTATAGATTTCGATGGAACCCTACGAGCCCCTCTGGAACCCTACAGAATACTCCAGGACCCGACAGCACTCTACAAGACCCTTAGCAACACAACGGAACCTCACTAAAACCCTATGGGCTCCTACAGAACACTGTAGGCGCCTACGGAAACCTACAGACCCCTACAGAATACTACCAGCCACTACAGAAAAATATGGCCCCTACGGAACTCTACGGAACCTGGCAGAAACACTGTGGGCCCCTACAGACCCTTGCGGGCACTTGCAGAACTCTGCAGGAACCCACGGAACTTTATGGAACCCTACCAGCCCCTACGGAAGCCTAAAGACCCTTGCAGGCAGTTACGGAACGGTACAGGGCCCTAGGGAACTTTACCAGCCACTACGGAACTCTAGGGGCCCCTACGGAACCCTGCAGAACCCTCCAGAACCTTACAGAATCCCACGGATTCCTACAGACTCCTGCGGGCACTTACTCAACCCTAGAGGACCCTACGGAACACTGCCAGCTCCTATGGAAGGAACCCTACGGGCCCCTACAGAACACTACTGGCTCCTGCGGTACTCCAGAGGCCTCTAGGGAACCTACGAAGCTCTACGGAACCCTATGGATCCTTACGGCACAGTACGGGCCCCTTCAGACCTCTGCGGGCGCTTATGGAAACCTACAGGACCCTACGGAACTGTACGAGACTCTACAGGCCCCTAGGGAACACCACAGGCCCCTACGGAACCCTACACAACCCTCCGGAAACATATGGCACCCTACAAGCTCCTACCAACCCCTGCGGGCACTTACACAACCCTACAGGCCCCTACGGAAATCTACGGGACTCTATGGGCCCCTAGGGAACCCTTCAGATTTCGATGGAACCCTATGAGGCCCTCTGGAACCCTACAGAATACTCCAGGACCCGACAGCACTCTACAAGACCCTTAGCAACACAACAGAACCTCACTAAAACCCTATGGGCTCCTACAGAACACTGCAGGTGCCTACGGAACCCTACAGACCCCTACGGAACCCTACAGACACCTGCGGGCACTTACGGAACCCTGCAGGCCCCTACGGAACCCTACAGGTCCATACAGAACCCCACAGGGCCCTACGGAACTTTACCAGCCACTACAGAACTCTACGGGCCCCTACGGAACCCTGCAGAACCCTCCAGAACCTTACAGAATCCCACAGACTCCTACAGACTTCTGCGGGCACTTAAACAACCCTACAGGTCCCTACGGAAATCTACGGGACTCTATGGGCCCCTAGGGAACCCTATAGATTTCGATGGAACCCTACGAGCCCCTCTGGAACCCTACAGAATACTCCAGGACCCGACAGCACTCTACAAGACCCTTAGCAACACAACGGAACCTCACTAAAACCCTATGGGCTCCTACAGAACACTGCAGGTGCCTACGGAACCCTACAGGTCCATACAGAACCCCACAGGGCCCTACGGAACTTTACCAGCCACTACGGAACTCTACGGGCCCCTACGGAACCCTCCAGAACCCTCCAGAACCTTACAGAATCCCACAGACTCCTACAGACTTCTGCGGGCACTTAAACAACCCTACAGGCCCCTACGGAACACTGCCAGCCCCTATGGAAGGAACCCTACGGGCCCCTACAGAACACTACTGGCTCCTGCGGTACTCCACAGGCCTCTAGGGAACCTACGAAGCTCTACGGAGCCCTATGGATCCTTACGGAACAGTACGGGCCCCTTCAGACCTCTGCGGGCACTTATGGAAACCTACAGGACCCTACGGAACTGTACGAGACTCTACAGGCCCCTAGGGAACACCACAGGCCCCTACGGAACCCTACACAACCCTCTGGAAACTTATGGAACCCTACAAGCTCCTACTAACCCCTGCGAGCACTTACACAACCCTACAGGTCCCTACGGCAATCTACGGGACTCTATGGGCCCCTAGGGTACCCTATAGATTTCGATGGAACCCTATGAGGCCCTCTGGAACCCTACAGAATACTCCAGGACCCGACAGCACTCTACAAGACCCTTAGCAACACAACGGAACCTCACTAAAACCCTATGGGCTCCTACAGAACACTGCAGGTGCCTACGGAACCCTACGGACCCCTACGGAACCCTACAGACACCTGCGGGCACTTACGGAACCCTGCAGGCCCCTACGGAACCCTACAGGTCCATACAGAACCCCACAGGGCCCTACGGAACTTTACCAGCCACTACGGAACTCTACGGGCCCCTACGGAACCCTGCAGAACCCTCCAGAACCTTACAGAATCCCACAGACTCCTACAGACTTCTGCGGGCACTTACACAACCCTACAGGCCCCTACGGAACACTGCCAGCCCCTATGGAAGGAACCCTACGGGCCCCTACAGAACACTACTGGCTCCTGCGGTACTCCACAGGCCTCTAGGGAACCTACGAAGCTCTACGGAGCCCTATGGATCCTTACGGAGCAGTACGGGCCTCTTCAGACCTCTGCGGGCACTTATGGAAACCTACAGGACCCTACGGAACTGTACGAGACTCTACAGGCCCTTAGGGAACACCACAGGTCCCTACGGAACCCTACACAACCCTCTGGAAACTTATGGAACCCTACAAGCTCCTACTAACCCCTGCGAGCACTTACACAACCCTACAGGTCCCTACGGCAATCTACGGGACTCTATGGGCCCCTAGGGAACCCTATAGATTTCGATGGAACCCTATGAGGCCCTCTGGAACCCTACAGAATACTCCAGGACCCGACAGCACTCTACAAGACCCTTAGCAACACAACAAACCCTCACTAAAACTCTATGGGCTCCTACAGAACACTGCAGGTGCCTACGGAACCCTACAGACCCCTACGGAACCCTACAGACACCTGCGGGCATTTACGGAACCCTGCAGGCCCCTACGGAACCCTACAGGTCCATACAGAACCCCACAGTGCCCCACGGAACTTTATGGAACCCTACCAGCCCCTACGGAAGCCTAAAGACCCTTGCAGGCAGTTACGGAACGGTACAGGGCCCTAGGGAACTTTACCAGCCACTACGGAACTCTAGGGGCCCCTACGGAACCCTGCAGAACCCTGCAGAACCTTACAGAATCCCACAGACTCCTACAGACTTCTGCGGGCACTTACACAACCCTACAGGTCCCTACGGAAATCTACGGGACTCTATGGGCCCCTAGGGAACCCTATAGATTTCGATGGAACCCTATGAGGCCCTCTGGAACCCTACAGAATACTCCAGGACCCGACAGCACTCTACAAGACCCTTAGCAACACAACGGAACCTCACTAAAACCCTATGGGCTCCTACAGAACACTACTGGCTCCTGCGGTACTCCAGAGGCCTCTAGGGAACCTACGAAGCTCTACGGAACCCTATGGATCCTTACGGCACAGTACGGGCCCCTTCAGACCTCTGCGGGCGCTTATGGAAACCTACAGGACCCTACGGAACTGTACGAGACTCTACAGGCCCCTAGGGAACACCACAGGCCCCTACGGAACCCTACACAACCCTCCGGAAACATATGGCACCCTACAAGCTCCTACCAACCCCTGCGGGCACTTACACAACCCTACAGGCCCCTACGGAAATCTACGGGACTCTACGGGCCCCTAGGGAACCCTTCAGATTTCGACGGAACCCTACCAGCCCCTCTGGAACCCTAAAGAATACTCCAGGACCCGACAGCACTCTACAAGACCCTTAGCAACACAACGGAACCTCACTAAAACCCTATGGGCTCCTACAGAACACTGCAGGTGCCTACGGAACCCTACAGACCCGTACAGACACCTACGGGCACTTACAGAACACTGCAGGCCCCTACGGAACCCTACAGGTCCATACAGAACCCCACAGGGCCCTACGGAACTTTACCAGCCACTACGGAACTCTACGGGCCCCTACGGAACCCTGCAGAACCCTGCGGAACCTTACAGAATCCCACAGACTCCTACAGACTTCTGCGGGCACTTAAACAACCCTACAGGCCCCTACGGAACACTGCCAGCCCCTATGGAAGGAACCCTACGGGCCCCTACAGAACACTACTGGCTCCTGCGGTACTCCACAGGCCTCTAGGGAACCTACGAAGCTCTACGGAGCCCTATGGATCCTTACGGAACAGTACGGGCCCCTTCAGACCTCTGCGGGCACTTATGGAAACCTACAGGACCCTATGGAACTGTACGAGACTCTACAGGCCCCTAGGGAACACCACAGGCCCCTACGGAACCCTACACAACCCTCTGGAAACTTATGGAACCCTACAAGCTCCTACTAATCCCTGCGAGCACTTACACAACCCTACAGGTCCCTACGGCAATCTACGGGACTCTATGGGCCCCTAGCGAACCCTATAGATTTCGATGGAACCCTATGAGGCCCTCTGGAACCCTACAGAATACTCCAGGACCCGACAGCACTCTACAAGACCCTTAGCAACACAACGGAACCTCACTAAAACCCTATGGGCTCCTACAGAACACTGCAGGTGCCTACGGAACCCTACGGACCCCTACGGAACCCTACAGACACCTGCGGGCACTTACGGAACCCTGCAGGCCCCTACGGAACCCTACAGGTCCATACAGAACCCCACAGTGCCCCACGGAACTTTATGGAACCCTACCAGCCCCTACGGAAGCCTAAAGACCCTTGCAGGCAGTTACGGAACGGTACAGGGCCCTAGGGAACTTTACCAGCCACTACGGAACTCTAGGGGCCCCTACGGAACCCTGCAGAACCCTGCAGAACCTTACAGAATCCCACAGACTCCTACAGACTTCTGCGGGCACTTACACAACCCTACAGGTCCCTACGGAAATCTACGGGACTCTATGGGCCCCTAGGGAACCCTATAGATTTCGATGGAACCCTATGAGGCCCTCTGGAACCCTACAGAATACTCCAGGACCCGACAGCACTCTACAAGACCCTTAGCAACACAACGGAACCTCACTAAAACCCTATGGGCTCCTACAGACCACTGCAGGCGCCTACGGAACCCTACAGACCCCTACAGAATACTACCAGCCACTACAGAAAAATATGGCCCCTACGGAACTCTACGGAACCTGGCAGAAACACTGTGCGCCCCTACAGGCCCTTGCGGGCACTTGCAGAACTCTGCAGGAACCCACGGAACTTTATGGAACCCTACCAGCCCCTACGGAAGCCTAAAGAGCCTTGCAGGCAGTTACGGAACGGTACAGGGCCCTAGGGAACTTTACCAGCCACTACGGAACTCTACGGGCCCCTACGGAACCCTGCAGAACCCTCCAGAACCTTACAGAATCCCACGGATTCCTACAGACTCCTGCGGGCACTTACTCAACCCTAGAGGACCCTACGGAACACTGCCAGCTCCTATGGAAGGAACCCTACGGGCCCCTACAGAACACTACTGGCTCCTGCGGTACTCCAGAGGCCTCTAGGGAACCTACGAAGCTCTACGGAACCCTATGGATCCTTACGGCACAGTACGGGCCCCTTCAGACCTCTGCGGGCACTTATGGAAACCTACAGGACCCTACGGAACTGTACGAGACTCTACAGGCCCCTAGGGAACACCACAGGCCCCTACGGAACCCTACACAACCCTCCGGAAACATATGGCACCCTACAAGCTCCTACCAACCCCTGCGGGCACTTACACAACCCTACAGGCCCCTACGGAAATCTATGGGACTCTACGGGCCCCTAGGGAACCCTATAGATTTCGACGGAACCCTATTTGGCCCTCTGGAACCCTACAGAATACTCCAGGACCCGACAGCACTCTACAAGACCCTTAGCAACACAACGGAACCTCACTAAAACCCTATGGGCTCCTACAGAACACTGCAGGTGCCTACGGAACCCTACAGACCCGTACAGACACCTACGGGCACTTACAGAACACTGCAGGCCCCTACGGAACCCTACAGGTCCATACAGAACCCCACAGGGCCCTACGGAACTTTACCAGCCACTACGGAACTCTACGGGCCCCTACGGAACCCTGCAGAACCCTGCGGAACCTTACAGAATCCCACAGACTCCTACAGACTTCTGCGGGCACTTAAACAACCCTACAGGCCCCTACGGAACACTGCCAGCCCCTATGGAAGGAACCCTACGGGCCCCTACAGAACACTACTGGCTCCTGCGGTACTCCACAGGCCTCTAGGGAACCTACGAAGCTCTACGGAGCCCTATGGATCCTTACGGAACAGTACGGGCCCCTTCAGACCTCTGCGGGCACTTATGGAAACCTACAGGACCCTACGGAACTGTACGAGACTCTACAGGCCCCTAGGGAACACCACAGGCCCCTACGGAACCCTACACAACCCTCTGGAAACTTATGGAACCCTACAAGCTCCTACTAACCCCTGCGAGCACTTACACAACCCTACAGGTCCCTACGGAAATCTACGGGACTCTATGGGCCCCTAGGGAACCCTATAGATTTCGATGGAACTCTATGAGGCCCTCTGGAACCCTACAGAATACTCCAGGACCCGACAGCACTCTACAAGACCCTTAGCAACACAACAGAACCTCACTAAAACCCTATGGGCTCCTACAGAACACTGCAGGTGTCTACGGAACCCTACAGACCCCTACGTAACCCTACAGACACCTGCGGGCACTTACGGAACCCTGCAGGCCCTTACGGAACCCTGCAGGCCCTTACGGAACCCTACAGGTCCATACAGAACCCCACAGGGCCCTACGGAACTTTACCAGCCACTACAGAACTCTACGGGCCCCTACGGAACCCTGCAGAACCCTGCGGAACCTTACAGAATCCCACAGACTCCTACAGACTTCTGCGGGCACTTAAACAACCCTACAGGCCCCTACGGAACACTGCCAGCCCCTATGGAAGGAACCCTACGGGCCCCTACAGAACACTACTGGCTCCTGCGGTACTCCAGAGGCCTCTAGGGAACCTACGAAGCTCTACGGAGCCCTATGGATCCTTACGGAACAGTACGGGCCCCTTCAGACCTCTGCGGGCACTTATGGAAACCTACAGGACCCTACGGAACTGTACGAGACTCTACAGGCCCCTAGGGAACACCACAGGCCCCTACGGAACCCTACACAACCCTCTGGAAACTTATGGAACCCTACAAGCTCCTACTAACCCCTGCGAGCACTTACACAACCCTACAGGTCCCTACGGCAATCTACGGGACTCTATGGGCCCCTAGGGTACCCTATAGATTTCGATGGAACCCTATGAGGCCCTCTGGAACCCTACAGAATACTCCAGGACCCGACAGCACTCTACAAGACCCTTAGCAACACAACGGAACCTCACTAAAACCCTATGGGCTCCTACAGAACACTGCAGGTGCCTACGGAACCCTACGGACCCCTACGGAACCCTACAGACACCTGCGGGCACTTACGGAACCCTGCAGGCCCCTACGGAACCCTACAGGTCCATACAGAACCCCACAGGGCCCTACGGAACTTTACCAGCCACTACAGAACTCTACGGGCCCCTACGGAACCCTGCAGAACCCTGCGGAACCTTACAGAATCCCACAGACTCCTACAGACTTCTGCGGGCACTTACACAACCCTACAGGTCCCTACGGAAATCTACGGGACTCTATGGGCCCCTAGGGAACCCTATAGATTTCGATGGAACCCTACGAGCCCCTCTGGAACCCTACAGAATACTCCAGGACCCGACAGCACTCTACAAGACCCTTAGCAACACAACGGAACCTCACTAAAACCCTATGGGCTCCTACAGAACACTGTAGGCGCCTACGGAAACCTACAGACCCCTACAGAATACTACCAGCCACTACAGAAAAATATGGCCCCTACGGAACTCTACGGAACCTGGCAGAAACACTGTGGGCCCCTACAGACCCTTGCGGGCACTTGCAGAACTCTGCAGGAACCCACGGAACTTTATGGAACCCTACCAGCCCCTACGGAAGCCTAAAGACCCTTGCAGGCAGTTACGGAACGGTACAGGGCCCTAGGGAACTTTACCAGCCACTACGGAACTCTAGGGGCCCCTACGGAACCCTGCAGAACCCTCCAGAACCTTACAGAATCCCACGGATTCCTACAGACTCCTGCGGGCACTTACTCAACCCTAGAGGACCCTACGGAACACTGCCAGCTCCTATGGAAGGAACCCTACGGGCCCCTACAGAACACTACTGGCTCCTGCGGTACTCCAGAGGCCTCTAGGGAACCTACGAAGCTCTACGGAACCCTATGGATCCTTACGGCACAGTACGGGCCCCTTCAGACCTCTGCGGGCGCTTATGGAAACCTACAGGACCCTACGGAACTGTACGAGACTCTACAGGCCCCTAGGGAACACCACAGGCCCCTACGGAACCCTACACAACCCTCCGGAAACATATGGCACCCTACAAGCTCCTACCAACCCCTGCGGGCACTTACACAACCCTACAGGCCCCTACGGAAATCTACGGGACTCTATGGGCCCCTAGGGAACCCTTCAGATTTCGATGGAACCCTATGAGGCCCTCTGGAACCCTACAGAATACTCCAGGACCCGACAGCACTCTACAAGACCCTTAGCAACACAACAGAACCTCACTAAAACCCTATGGGCTCCTACAGAACACTGCAGGTGCCTACGGAACCCTACAGACCCCTACGGAACCCTACAGACACCTGCGGGCACTTACGGAACCCTGCAGGCCCCTACGGAACCCTACAGGTCCATACAGAACCCCACAGGGCCCTACGGAACTTTACCAGCCACTACAGAACTCTACGGGCCCCTACGGAACCCTGCAGAACCCTCCAGAACCTTACAGAATCCCACAGACTCCTACAGACTTCTGCGGGCACTTAAACAACCCTACAGGTCCCTACGGAAATCTACGGGACTCTATGGGCCCCTAGGGAACCCTATAGATTTCGATGGAACCCTACGAGCCCCTCTGGAACCCTACAGAATACTCCAGGACCCGACAGCACTCTACAAGACCCTTAGCAACACAACGGAACCTCACTAAAACCCTATGGGCTCCTACAGAACACTGCAGGTGCCTACGGAACCCTACAGGTCCATACAGAACCCCACAGGGCCCTACGGAACTTTACCAGCCACTACGGAACTCTACGGGCCCCTACGGAACCCTCCAGAACCCTCCAGAACCTTACAGAATCCCACAGACTCCTACAGACTTCTGCGGGCACTTAAACAACCCTACAGGCCCCTACGGAACACTGCCAGCCCCTATGGAAGGAACCCTACGGGCCCCTACAGAACACTACTGGCTCCTGCGGTACTCCACAGGCCTCTAGGGAACCTACGAAGCTCTACGGAGCCCTATGGATCCTTACGGAACAGTACGGGCCCCTTCAGACCTCTGCGGGCACTTATGGAAACCTACAGGACCCTACGGAACTGTACGAGACTCTACAGGCCCCTAGGGAACACCACAGGCCCCTACGGAACCCTACACAACCCTCTGGAAACTTATGGAACCCTACAAGCTCCTACTAACCCCTGCGAGCACTTACACAACCCTACAGGTCCCTACGGCAATCTACGGGACTCTATGGGCCCCTAGGGTACCCTATAGATTTCGATGGAACCCTATGAGGCCCTCTGGAACCCTACAGAATACTCCAGGACCCGACAGCACTCTACAAGACCCTTAGCAACACAACGGAACCTCACTAAAACCCTATGGGCTCCTACAGAACACTGCAGGTGCCTACGGAACCCTACGGACCCCTACGGAACCCTACAGACACCTGCGGGCACTTACGGAACCCTGCAGGCCCCTACGGAACCCTACAGGTCCATACAGAACCCCACAGGGCCCTACGGAACTTTACCAGCCACTACAGAACTCTACGGGCCCCTACGGAACCCTGCAGAACCCTGCGGAACCTTACAGAATCCCACAGACTCCTACAGACTTCTGCGGGCACTTACACAACCCTACAGGTCCCTACGGAAATCTACGGGACTCTATGGGCCCCTAGGGAACCCTATAGATTTCGATGGAACCCTACGAGCCCCTCTGGAACCCTACAGAATACTCCAGGACCCGACAGCACTCTACAAGACCCTTAGCAACACAACGGAACCTCACTAAAACCCTATGGGCTCCTACAGAACACTGTAGGCGCCTACGGAAACCTACAGACCCCTACAGAATACTACCAGCCACTACAGAAAAATATGGCCCCTACGGAACTCTACGGAACCTGGCAGAAACACTGTGGGCCCCTACAGACCCTTGCGGGCACTTGCAGAACTCTGCAGGAACCCACGGAACTTTATGGAACCCTACCAGCCCCTACGGAAGCCTAAAGACCCTTGCAGGCAGTTACGGAACGGTACAGGGCCCTAGGGAACTTTACCAGCCACTACGGAACTCTAGGGGCCCCTACGGAACCCTGCAGAACCCTCCAGAACCTTACAGAATCCCACGGATTCCTACAGACTCCTGCGGGCACTTACTCAACCCTAGAGGACCCTACGGAACACTGCCAGCTCCTATGGAAGGAACCCTACGGGCCCCTACAGAACACTACTGGCTCCTGCGGTACTCCACAGGCCTCTAGGGAACCTACGAAGCTCTACGGAACCCTATGGATCCTTACGGCACAGTACGGGCCCCTTCAGACCTCTGCGGGCGCTTATGGAAACCTACAGGACCCTACGGAACTGTACGAGACTCTACAGGCCCCTAGGGAACACCACAGGCCCCTACGGAACCCTACACAACCCTCCGGAAACATATGGCACCCTACAAGCTCCTACCAACCCCTGCGGGCACTTACACAACCCTACAGGCCCCTACGGAAATCTACGGGACTCTATGGGCCCCTAGGGAACCCTTCAGATTTCGATGGAACCCTATGAGGCCCTCTGGAACCCTACAGAATACTCCAGGACCCGACAGCACTCTACAAGACCCTTAGCAACACAACAGAACCTCACTAAAACCCTATGGGCTCCTACAGAACACTGCAGGTGCCTACGGAACCCTACAGACCCGTACAGACACCTACGGGCACTTACAGAACACTGCAGGCCCCTACGGAACCCTACAGGTCCATAGAGAACCCCACAGGGCCCTACGGAACTTTACCAGCCACTACGGAACTCTACGGGCCCCTACGGAACCCTGCAGAACCCTGCGGAACCTTACAGAATCCCACAGACTCCTACAGACTTCTGCGGGCACTTAAACAACCCTACAGGCCCCTACGGAACACTGCCAGCCCCTATGGAAGGAACCCTACGGGCCCCTACAGAACACTACTGGCTCCTGCGGTACTCCACAGGCCTCTAGGGAACCTACGAAGCTCTACGGAGCCCTATGGATCCTTACGGAACAGTACGGGCCCCTTCAGACCTCTGCGGGCACTAATGGAAACCTACAGGACCCTACGGAACTGTACGAGACTCTACAGGCCCCTAGGGAACACCACAGGCCCCTACGGAACCCTACACAACCCTCTGGAAACTTATGGAACCCTACAAGCTCCTACTAACCCCTGCGAGCACTTACACAACCCTACAGGTCCCTACGGCAATCTACGGGACTCTATGGGCCCCTAGGGAACCCTATAGATTTCGATGGAACCCTATGAGGCCCTCTGGAACCCTACAGAATACTCCAGGACCCGACAGCACTCTACAAGACCCTTAGCAACACAACGGAACCTCACTAAAACCCTATGGGCTCCTACAGAACACTGCAGGTGCCTACGGAACCCTACGGACCCCTACAGACACCTGCGGGCACTTACGGAACCCTGCAGGCCCCTACGGAACCCTACAGGTCCATACAGAACCCCACAGGGCCCTACGGAACTTTACCAGCCACTACAGAACTCTACGGGCCCCTACGGAACCCTGCAGAACCCTGCGGAACCTTACAGAATCCCACAGACTCCTACAGACTTCTGCGGGCACTTACACAACCCTACAGGTCCCTACGGAAATCTACGGGACTCTATGGGCCCCTAGGGAACCCTTCAGATTTCGATGGAACCCTACGAGCCCCTCTGGAACCCTACAGAATACTCCAGGACCCGACAGCACTCTACAAGACCCTTAGCAACACAACGGAACCTCACTAAAACCCTATGGGCTCCTACAGAACACTGTAGGCGCCTACGGAAACCTACAGACCCCTACAGAATACTACCAGCCACTACAGAAAAATATGGCCCCTACGGAACTCTACGGAACCTGGCAGAAACACTGTGGGCCCCTACAGACCCTTGCGGGCACTTGCAGAACTCTGCAGGAACCCACGGAACTTTATGGAACCCTACCAGCCCCTACGGAAGCCTAAAGACCCTTGCAGGCAGTTACGGAACGGTACAGGGCCCTAGGGAACTTTACCAGCCACTACGGAACTCTAGGGGCCCCTACGGAACCCTGCAGAACCCTCCAGAACCTTACAGAATCCCACGGATTCCTACAGACTCCTGCGGGCACTTACTCAACCCTAGAGGACCCTACGGAACACTGCCAGCTCCTATGGAAGGAACCCTACGGGCCCCTACAGAACACTACTGGCTCCTGCGGTACTCCACAGGCCTCTAGGGAACCTACGAAGCTCTACGGAACCCTATGGATCCTTACGGCACAGTACGGGCCCCTTCAGACCTCTGCGGGCGCTTATGGAAACCTACAGGACCCTACGGAACTGTACGAGACTCTACAGGCCCCTAGGGAACACCACAGGCCCCTACGGAACCCTACACAACCCTCCGGAAACATATGGCACCCTACAAGCTCCTACCAACCCCTGCGGGCACTTACACAACCCTACAGGCCCCTACGGAAATCTACGGGACTCTATGGGCCCCTAGGGAACCCTACAGATTTCGATGGAACCCTATGAGGCCCTCTGGAACCCTACAGAATACTCCAGGACCCGACAGCACTCTACAAGACCCTTAGCAACACAACGGAACCTCACTAAAACCCTATGGGCTCCTACAGAACACTGCAGGTGCCTACGGAACCCTACGGACCCCTACGGAACCCTACAGACACCTGCGGGCACTTACGGAACCCTGCAGGCCCCTACGGAACCCTACAGGTCCATACAGAACCCCACAGGGCCCTACGGAACTTTACCAGCCACTACAGAACTCTACGGGCCCCTACGGAACCCTGCAGAACCCTCCAGAACCTTACAGAATCCCACAGACTCCTACAGACTTCTGCGGGCACTTAAACAACCCTACAGGTCCCTACGGAAATCTACGGGACTCTATGGGCCCCTAGGGAACCCTATAGATTTCGATGGAACCCTACGAGGCCCTCTGGAACCCTACAGAATACTCCAGGACCCGACAGCACTCTACAAGACCCTTAGCAACACAACGGAACCTCACTAAAACCCTATGGGCTCCTACAGAACACTGCAGGTGCCTACGGAACCCTACAGGTCCATACAGAACCCCACAGGGCCCTACGGAACTTTACCAGCCACTACGGAACTCTACGGGCCCCTACGGAACCCTGCAGAACCCTCCAGAACCTTACAGAATCCCACAGACTCCTACAGACTTCTGCGGGCACTTAAACAACCCTACAGGCCCCTACGGAACACTGCCAGCCCCTATGGAAGGAACCCTACGGGCCCCTACAGAACACTACTGGCTCCTGCGGTACTCCACAGGCCTCTAGGGAACCTACGAAGCTCTACGGAGCCCTATGGATCCTTACGGAACAGTACGGGCCCCTTCAGACCTCTGCGGGCACTTATGGAAACCTACAGGACCCTACGGAACTGTACGAGACTCTACAGGCCCCTAGGGAACACCACAGGCCCCTACGGAACCCTACACAACCCTCTGGAAACTTATGGAACCCTACAAGCTCCTACTAACCCCTGCGAGCACTTACACAACCCTACAGGTCCCTACGGCAATCTACGGGACTCTATGGGCCCCTAGGGAACCCTATAGATTTCGATGGAACCCTATGAGGCCCTCTGGAACCCTACAGAATACTCCAGGACCCGACAGCACTCTACAAGACCCTTAGCAACACAACGGAACCTCACTAAAACCCTATGGGCTCCTACAGAACACTGCAGGTGCCTACGGAACCCTACGGACCCCTACGGAACCCTACAGACACCTGCGGGCACTTACGGAACCCTGCAGGCCCCTACGGAACCCTACAGGTCCATACAGAACCCCACAGGGCCCTACGGAACTTTACCAGCCACTACAGAACTCTACGGGCCCCTACGGAACCCTGCAGAACCCTGCGGAACCTTACAGAATCCCACAGACTCCTACAGACTTCTGCGGGCACTTACACAACCCTACAGGTCCCTACGGAAATCTACGGGACTCTATGGGCCCCTAGGGAACCCTATAGATTTCGATGGAACCCTACGAGCCCCTCTGGAACCCTACAGAATACTCCAGGACCCGACAGCACTCTACAAGACCCTTAGCAACACAACGGAACCTCACTAAAACCCTATGGGCTCCTACAGAACACTGTAGGCGCCTACGGAAACCTACAGACCCCTACAGAATACTACCAGCCACTACAGAAAAATATGGCCCCTACGGAACTCTACGGAACCTGGCAGAAACACTGTGGGCCCCTACAGACCCTTGCGGGCACTTGCAGAACTCTGCAGGAACCCACGGAACTTTATGGAACCCTACCAGCCCCTACGGAAGCCTAAAGACCCTTGCAGGCAGTTACGGAACGGTACAGGGCCCTAGGGAACTTTACCAGCCACTACGGAACTCTAGGGGCCCCTACGGAACCCTGCAGAACCCTCCAGAACCTTACAGAATCCCACGGATTCCTACAGACTCCTGCGGGCACTTACTCAACCCTAGAGGACCCTACGGAACACTGCCAGCTCCTATGGAAGGAACCCTACGGGCCCCTACAGAACACTACTGGCTCCTGCGGTACTCCAGAGGCCTCTAGGGAACCTACGAAGCTCTACGGAACCCTATGGATCCTTACGGCACAGTACGGGCCCCTTCAGACCTCTGCGGGCGCTTATGGAAACCTACAGGACCCTACGGAACTGTACGAGACTCTACAGGCCCCTAGGGAACACCACAGGCCCCTACGGAACCCTACACAACCCTCCGGAAACATATGGCACCCTACAAGCTCCTACCAACCCCTGCGGGCACTTACACAACCCTACAGGCCCCTACGGAAATCTACGGGACTCTATGGGCCCCTAGGGAACCCTTCAGATTTCGATGGAACCCTATGAGGCCCTCTGGAACCCTACAGAATACTCCAGGACCCGACAGCACTCTACAAGACCCTTAGCAACACAACAGAACCTCACTAAAACCCTATGGGCTCCTACAGAACACTGCAGGTGCCTACGGAACCCTACAGACCCCTACGGAACCCTACAGACACCTGCGGGCACTTACGGAACCCTGCAGGCCCCTACGGAACCCTACAGGTCCATACAGAACCCCACAGGGCCCTACGGAACTTTACCAGCCACTACAGAACTCTACGGGCCCCTACGGAACCCTGCAGAACCCTCCAGAACCTTACAGAATCCCACAGACTCCTACAGACTTCTGCGGGCACTTAAACAACCCTACAGGCCCCTACGGAACACTGCCAGC
>NW_027414217.1:0-16897 GCF_964106895.1 Numenius arquata | reverse complement strand
CCCATTGTCCCTGCCCCCCCCATGTCCCCCCCCTCACTGACACCCCCCCCCATGTCCCTGTTTCCCCCCCCCCATGTCCCCCCCCTCACTGACACCCCCCCGTGTCCCGTGTCCCCCCCCATTGTCCCTCTGCCCCCCCCATGTCTCCCCCCCTCACTGACACCCCCCCCATGTCCCTGTTTCCCCCCCCATGTCCCCCCCCCTCACTGACACCCCCCCCCGTGTCCCCCCCCATTGTCCCTTGCCCCCCCCATTCGTCCCCCCCCTCACTGACACCCCCTCCATGTCCCTGCCCCCCCCCCCGTGTCCCCCCCCCTCACTGACACCCCCCCCGTGTCCCGTGTCCCCCCCCCATTGTCCCTGCCCCCCCCCCATGTCCCCCCCTCACTGACACCCCCCCCGTGTCCCGTGTCCCCCCCCATTTGTCCTTGCCCCCCCCATGTCCCCCCCCTCACTGACACCCCCCCCCATGTCCCTGTTTCCCCCCCCATGTCCCCCCCCTCACACTGACACCCCCCCCGTGTCTCGTGTCCCCCCCCCATTGTCCCTGCCCCCCCCCCATGTCCCCCCCCCTCACTGACACCCCCCCCCGTGTCCCCCCCCACTTGTCCCTGCCCCCCCGCCATGTCCCCCCCTCACTGACACCCCCCCCATGTCCCCCCCCTCACTGACACCCCCCCCCCACCGTGTCGTGTCTCCCCCCCCCCCCAGGAGGAGCCGCCCCCCCCGCGGGGCCCCCCCCCCCCGAGGAGCCCCCGCATCGGACCCACCCTCCCGGCCGGGCCCCCCCCCGCCCCCCCAGGCCCCCCCCGAGCCCCCGCCCCGGACCCGCCCTGGCCACGCCCCACGCCCACGCCCCCGAAAGGCCACGCCCCCCGGAGCCCCCCTTCCTCCAACCAGAGGTGAGCCGGGGGGGCGGGGCCAGGGAGGGGGCGTGGCCTCGGGGGGTGGGCTGGGGAGTGGGTGTGTGGCCTCCTTGAGGGGGCGGGGCCAGGGAGGGGGCGTGGCCTCGGGGGTGGGGCTGGGGGAGGGGGTGTGGCCTTCGGGGGCGTGGCCTCGGAGGCCAGGCTAGGGGAGGGGGGTGTGGCCTCGGGGAGGGGGCTGGAGAGGGGTGGGGCCAAGGAGGGTGGGGTCAGGGAGGGGTGGGGCCTCCAGGGGCGGGGCTAGGGGAAGGGGGTGTGGCCTCCGGGGGGGGCTGGGGAGGGGCAGGGATGGGCGTGGTCTGCGGGGGGCGTGGCCAGGGAGGGGGCAGGGCCTTCGAGGGGTGGGGCTGGGGAGGGGGTGTGGCCTCCGGGGAGGAGGCGTGGCCTCCGGGAGGGGGTGGGGCTTGAGGAGGGGGTGTGGCCTCCAGGAACAGGGCCTCAGAGGTGGGTCTGGGGGGGGTGTGGCCTCCAAGGAGGGGCGGGGCCTCGGGGGGGCTGGAGAGGGGCGGGGTCAGGAAGGGGCGGGGCCTTCTGGGGCACGGGTAAGGGAGGGGGCGGGGTCTCAGGGGGCGGGGCTAGGGGAGGAGGCGTGGCTTGGGGGGGCGGAGCTTCTGGGGGGGGCTCCAGGGCCTTTGGGGGGGGGTGTGTGTGTGTGTGTCCTGGGTGGGTGGGGCCTTATGGGGGTGGGGCTTAAGTAGGCGTGGCCTGGCACGGGGGGCGTGGCCTTGGGGTGGGTGGGGGCGGAGCTTCCGAGGTTGTTCCAGGGCCATGGGGAGGGGAGGAAAAGAGAAGGAAGGGGGGGGGGTGGGTGGGTGTTTTCCGGGGTGGGCGGGGCCTCGTGGGGGTGTGGCCGGAAGTGGGCGTGTCCAGGGATGATTGACAGTTTCCCCCCCCCCCAGGTGGGGGTGGAGCCGGCGGCCGAGGACAAGAAGAAGGGGCGGGGGGAGCGGCTGAAGCGCTGCATCCGAACGGCCGCCGGGAGCAGCTGGGAGGATCCCAGTTTGCTGGAGTGGGATGCCGGTAGGGACTGGGAGGGACTGGGAGGGACTGGGAGGGACTGGGGGGGTCGGGGGACACAGGAGACATTGGGAATGGGGGGGACATTGGAGACGGGGGGGTGGTGATGCGTCTGGATGAGCACTGGGAGGATCCCAGTTTGCTGGAGTGGGACTGGAAGGGACTGGGAAGGACTGGGAGGGACTGGGAGGGATTGGGAAGCACTGGGAGGGACTGGGGGTGTGGGGGGACACTGGGAATGGGGGGGACATTGGGGACAGGGTGGGAGATGATGCGTCTGGATGAGCACTGGGAAGGTCCTAGTTTGCTGGAGTGGGACTGGAAGGGACTGGGAAGGACTGGGAGGGACTGGGGGACGCTGGGGGGGTCGGGGGACACAGGGGACATTGGGAATGGGGGGGACATTGGGGACAGGGGGGGTGGTGATGCGTCTGGATGGGCACTGGGAGGATCCCAGTTTGCTGGAGTGGGACTGGAAGGGACTGGGAAGGACTGGGAGAGACTGGGAGGGACTGGGATCCCACCCGTGTCCCACCAAGTACCACCCGTGTCCCAGTGCGTCCCAGCACCAGGTGGGACCACCAGGTGTCACCAAGTGCCACCACCTCCCACTGGATGCCACCAAGTGCCACCACGTCCCCTTGGGTGCCACCACGTCCCATGTCCCACCACGTCCCACCATCTCCCACCACCTCCCATTGGGTCCCACCCTGTCCCTTGTCCCACCACATGCCACCAGGTGCCACCAAGTGCCACCACGTCCCATTGGATGCCACCAAGTGCCACCACATCCCCTTGGGTGCCACCAAGTGCCACCACGTCCCATGTCCCACCACGTCCCCTCATCTCCCACCGCATCCCATCATGTCCCACCATCTCCCGTTGGGTGCCACCATGTCCTGCGTCCCACCAGGTGTCACCAAGTGCCACCACATCCCATTAGATGCCACCAAGTGCCACCACGTCCCATGTCCCACCACATCCCACAATCTCTCATCGTGTCCCACCACCTCCCATTGGGTGCCACCATGTCCTGTGTCCCACCAGGTGCCACCAGGTGCCACCACGTCCTCTTGGGTGCCACCAAGTGGCACCACGTCCCATTGGGTGCCACCAAGTGCCACCACGTCCCATGTCCCACCACGTCCCCTCATCTCCCACCACATCCCATCGTGTCCCACCACCTCCCGTTGGGTGCCACCATGTCCTGCGTCCCACCAGGTGTCACCAAGTGCCACCACATCCCCTTGGGTGCCACCAAGTGCCACCACGTCCCACCATCTCCCACCACCTCCCATTGGGTCCCACCGTGTCCTGTGTCCCACCACCTCCCACTGGGTGCCACCAAGTGCCACCACGTCCCATTGGGTGCCACCAAGTGCCACCACGTCCCATGTCCCACCACGTCCCACCATCTCCCATCGTGTCCCACCACCTCCCGTTGGGTGCCACCGTGTCCCGTGTCCCACCAGGTGCCACCAAATGCCTGGACGTCCCATTGGATGCCACCAAGTGCCACCACGTCCCACGTCCCACCACATCCCACC
Organism: Numenius arquata; assembly: GCF_964106895.1. Taxonomy (NCBI): domain Eukaryota; kingdom Metazoa; phylum Chordata; class Aves; order Charadriiformes; family Scolopacidae; genus Numenius; species Numenius arquata. The sequence continues at coordinate 13,410 of NW_027414217.1, read as the reverse complement.
ATCTGCCACTGTGTCCCACCACCTCCCGTTGGGTGCCACCATGTCCCATCAGGTCCCACCACGTCCTGTGTCCCACCAGGTGCCACCAAATGCCACCACGTCCCACCATCTCCCACCACCTCCCATTGGGTGCCACCCTGTCCCTTATCCCACCAGGTGCCACCACGTCCCCTTAGATGCCACCAAGTGCCACCACGTCCCACCATCTCCCACCACCTCCCATTGGGTGCCACCATGTCCCATCTGGTCCCACCATGTCCTGTGTCCCACCAGGTGCCACCAAATGCCACCACGTCCCACCATCTCCCACCACCTCCCATTGGGTGCCACCGTGTCCCTTATCCCACCAGGTGCCACCACGTCCCCTTAGATGCCACCAAGTGCCACCACGTCCCACCATCTCCCACCACCTCCCATTGGGTGCCACCATGTCCCATCTGGTCCCACCATGTCCTGTGTCCCACCAGGTGCCACCAAATGCCACCACGTCCCACCATCTCCCACCACCTCCCATTGGGTGCCACCGTGTCCCTTATCCCACCAGGTGCCACCACGTCCCCTTAGATGCCACCAAGTGCCACCACGTCCCACCACATCCCACCGCATCCCACCACCTCCCGTTGGGTCCCCACCCTGTCCCTTGTCCCATCCCGTGCCACCGGCTGCCACCGCGTCCCTTTTGTGTCCCCAGACGACTTCCGCATCTTCTGCGGGGACCTGGGGAACGAGGTGAACGATGACATCCTGGGCCGGGCCTTCGGGCGTTACCCCTCCTTCCTCAAGGCCAAGGTCATCCGGGACAAACGCACCGGCAAGACCAAGGGCTACGGCTTCGTCTCCTTCAAGGACCCCAACGACTACGTCCGCGCCATGAGGGAGATGAACGGTAGGGGACATCGGGGACATCGGGGACATGAGGGACCTTGGGGACATGGGGGACCTTGGGGACATGGGGGCCTTCGAGGAGCTCGGGGACATCAAGGACCTTGGGGCGATGGGGGAGGTGGTGGCTTCGTGTCCTTCAAGGAGATGGATGATGATGTCCATGGCGTGAGGGACGTCAAAGGTTGGAGACCTTGGGGACCTTGGGGACATCGGGGACCCTGGGGACATGAGGGACCTTGGGGACCTTGGGGACATGGGGGGCCTTCGAGGAGCTCGGGGACATCAAGGACCTTGGGGCGATGGGGGAGGTGGTGGCTTCGTGTCCTTCAAGGAGATGGATGATGATGTCCATGGTGTGAGGGACATCAAAGGTTGGAGAACTTGGGGACATTGGGGACATCGGGGACATGAGGGACCTTGGGGACATGGGGGCCTTCGAGGAGCTCGGGGACATCAAGGACCTTGGGGCGATGGGGGAGGTGGTGGTTTCATCTCCTTCGAGGAGATGGATGGTGTGAGGGACATCAATGGTAGGAGAACTTGGGGACATCGGGGTCCTTGGGGACATGGGGGTCCTTGGGGACATGGGGGACCTTGGGGACATGGGGGCCTTCGAGGAGCTTGGGGACATCAAGGACCTTGGGGCGATGGGGGAGGTGGTGGCTTCGTGTCCTTCAAGGAGATGGATGATGATGTTCATGGTGTGAGGGACATCAACGGTTGGAGACCTTGGGGACATCAGGGGCTGTGGGGACATCGGGGACATGAGGGACCTTGGGGACATGGGGGCCTTCGAGGAGCTCGGGGACATCACGGACCTTGGGGCGATGGGGGAGGTGGTGGCTTCGTGTCCTTCAAGGAGATGGATGATGATGTCCATGGTGTGAGGGACATCAAAGGTTGGAGACCTTGGGGACATCGGGGACCTTGGGGACATGGGGGACCTTCGAGGAGCTCGGGGACATGAAGGACCTTGGGGACATGGGGGACCTTGGGACATGGGGGACCTTGGGGACATGGGGGCCTTCGAGGAGCTCGGGGACATCAAGGACCTTGGGGACATCGGGGACATGGGGGACCCTGGGTTCATGGGGGACCTTGGGGACATCGGGGACATCGGGGACATCAAGGACCTTGGGGACATCGGGGGCGGTGGCTTCATCTCCAAGGTCCCCTCCCCCCAACCCTTCCCACTGTCCCCCCCCCCCCCCCCCAACTCCTTCCCAGTCTCTCCCAGTCCCTTCGCAATCCCTCCCAGTGCCTCCCAGTATCCTCCCAATGCCTCTCAACCCCTTCCAGTGCTCCTCCCAGTCCATTCAAACCCCTCCCAGTTCCTCCCAGTAACCCCCAGTGCCTCCCAGTGCCTTCCCAGTTACTCCCAGTGCCCTCCCAGTCCCTTCAAAGCCCTCCCTGTCCCCCCCCCAGTGCCTCCCAGTCTCTCCCAGTCCCTTCCAGTCCATTCAAACCCCTCCCAGTGCCCCCCCTACTCCTCCCAGTCCCTCCCAGTACCGCCCAGTCCCTTCCCAGTTACTCCCAGCGCCCTTCCAGTCCCTCCTAATGCTCCTCCAGTGTCTCCCAGTGCCCTCCCAGTCCATTCAAACCCCTCCCAGTGCCCCCCCTACTCCTCCCAGTCCCTCCCAGTGCCTTCCCAGTTACTCCCAGTGCCTCCCAGTCCCTCCCAGTCCCTCCTAATGCTCCTCCAGCGCCTCCCAGTCCCTTTCCAGTGCCTCCCAGTCCCTTCAAACCCCTCCCAGTTCCTCCCAGTGCCTCCCCTACTTCTTCCCAGTGCCTCCCAGTGCCTCCCAGTTCCACCAGTCCCCCTCTCCCCGCAGGGAAGTCCGTGGGCAGCCGCCCCACCAAACCCCTCCCAGTCCCTCCCAGTTACTCCCAGTGCCCTCCCAGTCCATTCAAACCCCTCCCAGTGCCCCCCCTACTCCTCCCAGTCCCTCCCAGTGCCTTCCCAGTTACTCCCAGTGCCTCCCAGTGTCTTCCCAGTCCCTTCCCAGTTACTCCCAGTGCCTCCCAGTCCCTCCTAATGCTCCTCCAGCGCCTCCCAGTCCCTTTCCAGTGCCTCCCAGTCCCTTCAAATCCCTCCCAGGTCCTCCCAGTGCCTCCCCTACTTCTTCCCAGTGCCTCCCAGTGCCTCCCAGTTCCACCAGTCCCCCTCTCCCCGCAGGGAAGTCCGTGGGCAGCCGCCCCATCAAACCCCTCCCAGTCCCTCCCAGTCAATTCAAACCCCTCCCAGTGCCCCCCCTACTCCTCCCAGTCCCTCCCAGTGCCTTCCCAGTTACTCCCAGTGCCTCCCAGTGTCTTCCCAGTGCCTTCCCAGTTACTCCCAGTGCCTCCCAGTCCCTCCTAATGCTCCTCCGGCGCCTCCCACTCCCTTTCCAGTGCCTCCCAGTCCCTTCAAACCCCTCCCAGGTCCTCCCAGTGCCTCCCCTACTTCTTCCCAGTGCCTCCCAGTGCCTCCCAGTTCCACCAGTCCCCCTCTCCCCGCAGGGAAGTACGTGGGCAGCTGCCCCATCAAACCCCTCCCAGCCCCTCCCAGTTACTCCCAGTGCCCTCCCAGTCCATTCAAACCCCTCCCAGTGCCCCCCCTACTCCTCCCAGTCCCTCCCAGTGCCTTCCCAGTTACTCCCAGTGCCTCCCAGTGTGTTCCCAGTCCCTTCCCAGTTACTCCCAGTGCCTCCCAGTCCCTCCTAATGCTCCTCCAGCGCCTCCCAGTCCCTTTCCAGTGCCTCCCAGTCCCTTCAAATCCCTCCCAGTTCCTCCCGATGCCTCCCCTACTTCTTCCCAGTGCCTCCCAGTGCCTTCCCAGTTACTCCCAGTGCCTCCCAGTGCCTTCCCAGTTACTCCCAGTGCCTCCCAGTCCCTCCTAATGCTCCTCCGGCGCCTCCCACTCCCTTTCCAGTGCCTCCCAGTCCCTTCAAACCCCTCCCAGGTCCTCCCAGTGCCTCCCCTACTTCTTCCCAGTGCCTCCCAGTGCCTCCCAGTTCCACCAGTTGCCCTCTCCCCGCAGGGAAGTACGTGGGCAGCCGCCCCATCAAACCCCTCCCAGCCCCTCCCAGTTACTCCCAGTGCCCTCCCAGTCCATTCAAACCCCTCCCAGTGCCCCCCCTACTCCTCCCAGTCCCTCCCAGTGCCTTCCCAGTTACTCCCAGTGCCTCCCAGTCCCTCCCAGTGCCTTCCCAGTTACTCCCAGTGCCTCCCAGTCCCTCCTAATGCTCCTCCAGCGTCTCCCAGTCTGTTTCCAGTGCCTCCCAGTCCCTTCAAACCCCTCCCAGCCCCTCCCAGTCCATTCAAACCCCTCCCAGTGCCCCCCCTACTCCTCCCAGTCCCTCCCAGTGCCTTCCCAGTTACTCCCAGTGCCTTCCCAGTTACTCCCAGTGCCTCCCAGTCCCTCCTAATGCTCCTCCAGCGCCTCCCAGTCCCTTTCCAGTGCCTCCCAGTCCCTTCAAACCCCTCCCAGTTCCTCCCAGTGCCTCCCCTACTTCTTCCCAGTGCCTCCCAGTGCCTCCCAGTTCCACCAGTCCCCCTCTCCCCGCAGGGAAGTCCGTGGGCAGCCGCCCCATCAAACCCCTCCCAGCCCCTCCCAGTTACTCCCAGTGCCCTCCCAGTCAATTCAAACCCCTCCCAGTGCCCCCCCTACTCCTCCCAGTCCCTCCCAGTGCCTTCCCAGTTACTCCCAGTGCCTCCCAGTGTCTTCCCAGTGCCTTCCCAGTTACTCCCAGTGCCTCCCAGTCCCTCCTAATGCTCCTCCGGCGCCTCCCACTCCCTTTCCAGTGCCTCCCAGTCCCTTCAAACCCCTCCCAGGTCCTCCCAGTGCCTCCCCTACTTCTTCCCAGTGCCTCCCAGTGCCTCCCAGTTCCACCAGTCCCCCTCTCCCCGCAGGGAAGTACGTGGGCAGCTGCCCCATCAAACCCCTCCCAGCCCCTCCCAGTTACTCCCAGTGCCCTCCCAGTCCATTCAAACCCCTCCCAGTGCCCCCCCTACTCCTCCCAGTCCCTCCCAGTGCCTTCCCAGTTACTCCCAGTGCCTCCCAGTGTGTTCCCAGTCCCTTCCCAGTTACTCCCAGTGCCTCCCAGTCCCTCCTAATGCTCCTCCAGCGCCTCCCAGTCCCTTTCCAGTGCCTCCCAGTCCCTTCAAATCCCTCCCAGTTCCTCCCGATGCCTCCCCTACTTCTTCCCAGTGCCTCCCAGTGCCTTCCCAGTTACTCCCAGTGCCTCCCAGTGCCTTCCCAGTTACTCCCAGTGCCTCCCAGTCCCTCCTAATGCTCCTCCGGCGCCTCCCACTCCCTTTCCAGTGCCTCCCAGTCCCTTCAAACCCCTCCCAGGTCCTCCCAGTGCCTCCCCTACTTCTTCCCAGTGCCTCCCAGTGCCTCCCAGTTCCACCAGTTGCCCTCTCCCCGCAGGGAAGTACGTGGGCAGCCGCCCCATCAAACCCCTCCCAGCCCCTCCCAGTTACTCCCAGTGCCCTCCCAGTCCATTCAAACCCCTCCCAGTGCCCCCCCTACTCCTCCCAGTCCCTCCCAGTGCCTTCCCAGTTACTCCCAGTGCCTCCCAGTCCCTCCCAGTGCCTTCCCAGTTACTCCCAGTGCCTCCCAGTCCCTCCTAATGCTCCTCCAGCGTCTCCCAGTCTGTTTCCAGTGCCTCCCAGTCCCTTCAAACCCCTCCCAGCCCCTCCCAGTCCATTCAAACCCCTCCCAGTGCCCCCCCTACTCCTCCCAGTCCCTCCCAGTGCCTTCCCAGTTACTCCCAGTGCCTTCCCAGTTACTCCCAGTGCCTCCCAGTCCCTCCTAATGCTCCTCCAGCGCCTCCCAGTCCCTTTCCAGTGCCTCCCAGTCCCTTCAAACCCCTCCCAGTTCCTCCCAGTGCCTCCCCTACTTCTTCCCAGTGCCTCCCAGTGCCTCCCAGTTCCACCAGTCCCCCTCTCCCCGCAGGGAAGTCCGTGGGCAGCCGCCCCATCAAACCCCTCCCAGCCCCTCCCAGTTACTCCCAGTGCCCTCCCAGTCAATTCAAACCCCTCCCAGTGCCCCCCCTACTCCTCCCAGTCCCTCCCAGTGCCTTCCCAGTTACTCCCAGTGCCTCCCAGTCCCTCCCAGTGCCCTCCCAGTCCCTCCTAATGCTCCTCCAGCGCCTCCCAGTCCCTTTCCAGTGCCTCCCAGTCCCTTCAAACCCCTCCCAGTTACTTCCAGTGCCCTCCCAGTCCATTCAAACCCCTCCCAGTGCCCCCCCTACTCCTCCCAGTCCCTCCCAGTGCCTTCCCAGTTACTCCCAGTGCCTCCCAGTGCCTTCCCAGTTACTCCCAGTCCCTCCTAATGCTCCTCCAGCGCCTCCCAGTCCCTTTCCAGTGCCTCCCAGTCCCTTCAAACCCCTCCCAGTTCCTCCCAGTGCCTCCCCTACTTCTTCCCAGTGCCTCCCAGTGCCTTCCCAGTTACTCCCAGTGCCTCCCAGTGCCTTCCCAGTTACTCCCAGTGCCTCCCAGTCCCTCCTAATGCTCCTCCAGCGCCTCCCAGTCCCTTTCCAGTGCCTCCCAGTCCCTTCAAATCCCTCCCAGGTCCTCCCAGTGCCTCCCCTACTTCTTCCCAGTGCCTCCCAGTGCCTCCCAGTTCCACCAGTCCCCCTCTCCCCGCAGGGAAGTACGTGGGCAGCCGCCCCATCAAACCCCTCCCAGCCCCTCCCAGTTACTCCCAGTGCCCTCCCAGTCAATTCAAACCCCTCCCAGTGCCCCCCCTACTCCTCCCAGTCCCTCCCAGTGCCTTCCCAGTTACTCCCAGTGCCTCCCAGTCCCTCCCAGTGCCTTCCCAGTTACTCCCAGTGCCTCCCAGTCCCTCCTAATGCTCCTCCAGCGCCTCCCAGTCCCTTTCCAGTGCCTCCCAGTCCCTTCAAATCCCTCCCAGTTCCTCCCAGTGCCTCCCCTACTTCTTCCCAGTGCCTCCCAGTGCCTCCCAGTTACTCCCAGTGCCTCCCAGTTCCACCAGTCCCCCTCTCCCCGCAGGGAAGTACGTGGGCAGCCGCCCCATCAAGCTGCGGAAGAGCATGTGGAAAGACCGGAACCTGGAGGTCGTGAGGCGCAAACAACGGGAGAAGAAGAAACTGGGGCTGAGATAACCCCGGACTGGGAGCACTGGGAGGCACTGGGAGGGCACTGGGAGGCACTGGGAGGGCACTGGGAGGCACTGGGAGGCAACTGGGAGGCACCGGGAGCCGCGGTAAAGGCATCTGGGGGGGGGTTTTAATGGGAGGAGCTCGTTTGTTCGCCCTTCGTTTACGGTAGGACCTACTTTATTTACATCTCGTCGCTGGGAGGAGCTGCTTCATTTGCATATTCATTTGGGGGGTTAATTGGGGGGGGGGGTGGGGCTCGTTAGGGCGGCTCCGGCTTAATTGGGGGCGGGGGTTATTATTGTAGGACACCCCTCCCCCTTTATTTACCCTTTTTTGGGGGGGTTTTATTATTGTAGGCCCTACTTTTATTTACATATTTTCATGATAGGACCCTCTTTATTTACATATTATTAGCATAGGACCTACTTTATTTGCATATTTTAATGCTAGAACCCCCTTTATTTATCCTTTTTGGGGGTTTATTTACGTAGGACCCCCCTTTATTTACCGTAGGACCTACTTTATTTACGTATTTTTATCCTAAAACCCCCTTTTTTTACGTATTTTTATCGTCGAAGCCCTTTTATTTACACTTTTTTGGGGGGTTTATTCAGGTAGGACCTACTTTATTTACACGTTTTTATCCCAGAACCCCCTTTATTTACCCTTTTTGGGGGTTTATTTACGTAGGACCCCCTTTTATTTACCGTAGGACCTACTTTATTTACATATTTTATTGTAGGATCCCCTTTATTTACGTATTTTTATCGCAGGACCCCCTTTATTTACCCTTTTTGGGGGGTTTTATTTACGTAGGACCCCCTTTATTTCCATCTTTTTATCCCTGGACCCACTTTTTTGGGTGTTTATTATCGTAGGACCCCCTTTATTTACGCTTTTTGGAGGTTTTTGTTATTGTAGGACCTACTTTATTTACATATTTTATTGTAGGATCCCCTTTATTTACGTATTTTTATCCTAAAATCCCCTTTGTTTATCCTTTTTGGGGGTTTATTTACGTAGGAGCCCCTTTATTTACCGTAGGACCTACTTTATTTACGTATTTTTATCCTAAAACCCCCTTTTTTTACGTATTTTTATCGTCGAAGCCCTTTTATTTACACTTTTTGGGGGGTTTATTCAGGTAGGACCTACTTTATTTACACGTTTTTATCCCAGAAGCCCCTTTATTTATCCTTTTTGGGGGTTTATTTACGTAGGACCCCCCTTTATTTACCGTAGGACCTACTTTATTTACGTATTTTATTGTAGGATCCCCTTTATTTACGTATTTTTATCCTAAAATCCCTTTTATTTACCCTTTTTTGGGGTTTATTTACGTAGGACCCCCTTTATTTACGTGCTATTTATTGTAGGACCTACTTTATTTACGCATTTTTTTTCCTAGAACCCGCTTTATTTACATCTTTTTATGGTAGGACCTACTTAATTAGGGCCTAATTAGCGCAGGCCCCCCCTTTATTTACCTGTCATTTAACGTAGGACCTACTTTATTTACCCCCTTTATTTACATCCTTTTATGGTAGGACCTACTTAATTAGAGCCTAATTATTATAGGCCCTACTTATTTACATGAGGTTTATTACAGAGACTAATTAATTAGGGCTTAATTATTATAGGTCCTACTTTATTTACATGAGGTTTATTATAGACCCTAATTAATTAGAAGCTAATTATTATAGGCCCTACTTTATTTACGTGTGGTTTATTATAGGGCCTAATTAATTAGGGCTTGATTATTATAGGGCCTAATTAATTAGAAGCTAATTATTATAGGTCCTACTTTATTTATATGAGGTTTATTATAGACCCTAATTAATTAGAAGCTAATTATTATAGGCCCTACTTTATTTATGTGTGGTTTATCATAGGGGCTAATTAATTAGAGCTTAATTATTATAGGGCCTAATTAATTAGAGGCTAATTATTATAGGTCCTACTTTATTTATATGAGGTTTATTATAGGGCCTAATTAATTAGGGTTTAATTATTATAGGTCCTACTTTATTTACATGAGGTTTATTATAGACCCTAATTAATTAGAAGCTAATTATTATAGGCCCTACTTTATTTACGTGTGGTTTATTATAGGGCCTAATTAATTAGGGCTTAATTATTATAGGGCCTAATTAATTAGAGGCTAATTATTATAGGCCCTACTTTATTTACATGAGGTTTCTTATAGACACTAATTAATTAGAAGCTAATTATTATAGGCCCTACTTTATTTATGTGTGGTTTATTATAGGGGCTAATTAATTAGAGCTTAATTATTATAGGGCCTAATTAATTAGAGGCTAATTATTATAGGTCCTACTTTATTTATATGAGGTTTATTATAGGCCCTAATTAATTAGAAGCTAATTATTATAGGCCCTACTTTATTTACGTGTGGATTATTATAGGGGCTAATTAATTAGGGCTTGATTATTATAGGGCCTAATTAATTAGAGGCTAATTATTATAGGTCCTACTTTATTTACATGAGGTTTCTTATAGATCCTAATTAATTAGAAGCTAATTATTATAGGCCCTACTTTATTTATGTGTGGTTTATTATAGGGGCTAATTAATTAGAGCTTAATTATTATAGGGCCTAATTAATTAGAGGCTAATTATTATAGGTCCTACTTTATTTACATGAGGTTTATTATAAGGCCTAATTAATTAGGGCTTAATTATTATAGGTCCTATTTTATTTACGTGAGGTTTATTATAGGGCCTAATTAATTAGGAGCTAATTAATCAGGGCCTAACTAATTAGGGCCTAATTGTTCTGGTCCCCTCCCTCATTTGCATATCATTAGCGTAGGCCCTACTTTATTTATGCGGCGTTTATTAATCCATTCTAATTAATTAGGGCTTAATTAGCGTAGGACTGGCTTTATATCCTCCCCCTCCCTTATTGGGAGCGGAGTCTAATTAGCGCCTAATTTGCATAGATTTGCATAGGCCCCGCCCCCCTCACCACCACGCCCAATCCCGTTGCAGGCACTTTATTCTCTCGGCCAATCACGGGGCGGCAGGGAAGTCAGGGGAGGGGCGTGGCCTGGCTAAGCCCCGCCCACTCCTCATTGTCCTCCCCCTCTTCCGGGGTGGGCGTGGCCTCCGGGAGGGGGCGGGGCATGGGGGGCGGGGCCAAAGCCTGGGCGGCCCGGCTCCAGCGCTGCAGCCAATGGGAGAAGGGGAGGGAGCCGGGGGGCGGGGCCAAAGTCCATTGGGCCGGTTGCTCCCACCTGGGGGGGATGGATGACGTCAGTGGGCGGGGCCACGAGGCCACGCCCACCCACCCCCCCTCCGGGTGGGCGTGGTCTAGCCCCCATTTATATCAATTGGGGGTGTGGTCTATGGGGCTGGGGGCGTGGCCAAAGGGTGGGGGGCGTGGTCTATGGGGTGGGGGCGTGGCCTATGGGATAGGGGCGTGGTCTGTGGGGCTGGGGGCGTGGCCAAAGGGCTGGGGGTGTGGTCTGTGGAGCTGGGGGCGTGGCCAAAGGGCTGGGGGTGTGGTCTATGAGGGTGGGGGCGTGGCCTATGGGATAGGGGCGTGGTCTGTGGGGCTGGGGGCGTGGCCAAAGGGCTGGGGGTGTGGTCTATGAGGGTGGGGGCGTGGCCTATGGGATAGGGGCGTGGTCTGTGGGGCTGGGGGCGTGGCTAAAGGGCTGGGGGTGTGGTCTATGAGGGTGGGGGCGTGGCCTATGGGATAGGGGCGTGGTCTGTGGGGCTGGGGGCGTGGCCTATGGGATAGGGGCGTGGTCTGTGGGGCTGGGGGCGTGGCTTGTGGGGTTGGGGGGAGGATTCTGGCTCACCATTGGCTGACGAGGGCCTGGAGGCGGGGCCAAGCCTCGATGCGGGCTCGGATGCGGGCGGCGACCAATCGGAGGCGGGGGAGGAGCTGGGCCTCGGCCCCACCCCCCGAAGGGAGGGGGAGGGGGAGGAGGGAGGGTGGGGGAGACCACGCCCCTTTCCGAAGCCACGCCCCCTCTCGAAGCTCCGCCCTCAGCACCGCTGCCCGGGGCAACAGCCCCCCCTCGGGGTCCTGGGGGGGGGGGGGGGGAGAGAGGAGCAGTGAAGCCACGCCCACAAAGCCCCTCCCCCCACCCATGGCTTCCCCTCCCCCCACCATGGACCCCTCCCCCACCCATGGGTGCTCCCTATGGCCCCTCCCCCCCATCTATGGGTGCCCCTCCCCCCCACCGTAGAGCCCCTCCCCCACCCATAGGAGCCCCCACCCCACCCCCATGGACCCCTCCCCCACCTCTGGGTGCCCCTCCCCCCCACCGTAGAGCCCCTCCCCCACCCATGGGTGCCCCTCCCCCCACCCCCATGGACCCCCTCCCCCACTTCTGTGTGCCCCTCCCCCCACCATGGACCCCTCCCCACCCATAGGAGCCCCCACCCCACCCCCATGGACCCCTCCCCCACCCATGGGTGCCCCTCCCCCCACCGTAGAGCCCCTCCCCCACCCATGGGTGCCCCTCCCCCCACCTGGTAGCGCGGGAGCCCCAGGGCGCGGGCGACGGGAGCCAGGGGGTCGGGGGAGGGGCTGCGGGGGGGAGGGGGGAGGGGTCAGAAAAGGGAGGACCCCCCCCTTAACCCCCCCACCCCCCCCACCCCGGTACTGGGAGAGCTCACTGGGAGCCGTGGGTTATACTGGGAGAACGGACTGGGAGGTTAAAGTCATACTGGGAAGCACTGGGGGATACTGGGAGCAGGTACTGAGAGTTCTGGGTTGAACTGGGAGGCACTGGGGATACTGGGAGATGCTATTGGGAGGTTAAAGTTATACTGGGAGGCACTGGAGGATACTGGGAGCGGGTACTGGGACCTCTGGGTTGAACTGGGAGGCACTGGGGATACTGGGAGATGCTAATGGGAGGTTAAAGTTATACTGGGAGGCACTGGGGGATACTGGGAGACCAGAGTGGGAGGTTAAAATCATACTGGGAGGCACTGGGGGATACTGGGAGCGGGTACTGGGACCTCTGGGTTGAACTGGGAGGCACTGGGGATACTGGGAGATGCTAATGGGAGGTTAAAGTTATACTGGGAGGCACTGGAGGATACTGGGAGATGCTATTGGGAGGGTAAAGTTATACTGGGAGGCACTGGAGGATACTGGGAGTGGGTACTGGGACCTCTGGGTTGAACTGGGAGGCACTGGGGATACTGGGAGATGCTAATGGGAGGTTAAAGTTATACTGGGAGGCACTGGGGGATACTGGGAGATGCTATTGGGAGGTTAAAGTTATACTGGGAGGCACTGGGGGATACTGGGAGACCGGACTGGGAGGTTAAAGTCATACTGGGAGGCACTGGTGGATACTGGGAGCGGGTACTGGGAGCTCTGGGTTGAACTGGGAGGCACTGAGGATACTGGGAAATGCTAATGGGAGGTTAAAGTTATACTGGGAGGCACTGGAGGATACTGGGAGATGCTATTGGAAGGTTAAAGTTAGACTGGGAGGCACTGGGGGATACTGGGAGCAGGTACTGGGAGCTCTGGGTTGAACTGGGAGGCACTGGGGATACTGGGAGATGGTATTGGGAGGTTAAAGTTATACTGGGAGGCACTGGGGGATACTGGGAGCGGGTACTGGGAGGTGTGGGTTAAACTGGGAGGTACTGGGGGATACTGGGAGGGGGTACTGGGAGGTGTGGGTTATACTGGGAGGCACTGGGGGATACTGGGAGGGGACCCCGGGCTCCGACTCACCCGTGGGGGGCTCTCCCAGTGCTCCCAGTCTGCCCAGTTCTCCCAGCACCTGTCGCAGACGCTCCCCCTCCCCTGCCAGGGCCAGGGGGGGCGGAGCCAAGCCCGGCCTGGGCCACGCCCCTCACCTGGGGAAAAGGGGGCGGGGTCAGAGGGTGGGCGGGGCTTCCTCAAGCCCCGCCCCCAGCAAGCACACACATCCCTCCATAGACGCTCATTGCCCCCCCAAGCCCCGCCCCCCCGCCTGTGATTGGCTGCCCCCTAGAGAGCCCAAACCCCGCCCCCTCTCCCAAACCCCCACCCCTGATTGGTTGCCTTAAGCCACGCCCCCTCGCTTACTTACTCCCTCCCCCCCCAAGCACTGAGTGCACTCAGACCCTGCCCCCGCCCCCCCAACCAATTCCCCGGCGCTGATTGGCTCCTCCAAGCCCCGCCCCTGCCTCCGATTGGCTCACCCGCTCCTGCAGGGGGCGGAGCCGGCCCCGGGAGGCCCCGAGCAGCGCCTGGAGCCGGCGCCGGGAGCGGAGCTGGGGGGGGGGGGGGGGGGGGAGAAAAGGGGGGGGTCAGGGGAACCCCCAACCCCCCCCCCCGCCCCCAAAACCCCCCCGGGACCCCCCCAAAATCCCCATGACCCCCCCCAAAATCCCTTTAGCCCCCCCCAAAACCCCCCGGGACCCCCCCAAATCC
>NW_027414216.1:0-62500 GCF_964106895.1 Numenius arquata | reverse complement strand
TGTGACACTGTAATTGTAACCTTACACCTGAATCGTAAGCTCTCAGACTAACTGTCAGCCTTCATTGTTAGTCTAAGTGTAAACTGAGAGCATAACCCTATCCCTTAGCTCTAATGTGAATGTTAACGTGACATCCTAACATGTAATGTGAGAGTATAACACTAATTTGATACTGCAACTCTAAGCTGTCACCGTATGTGTAACTGTAAGTTGACAGTTTAAGTGGGTACTGTCACCTGACAGTGTAACCCTAATGTGATACCCTAATGTGATGGCGTAACTTGAGAATGTAATTTGACAGTATAATGTGACCCCCTAGCTGTAATATGAAACTGTAAGTGGAAGTGTATATCGTCACTGTAACTGTAATTTGACCCCCTAAGTTTAATGCTATATGGTAACTGTACTGTGATTTTGTAATTGTAAGGTGATATCCTGACCTGACTGATTAGGTTGATACTGTTACTGGATAGTAGAACTTGCACTTGACAGTTTAAGTGTCTGAGTGTTATCTTGTAATTTTTCTTTTTAGTTATCAGCCTTGTGGCTGATTTGTAATTGTATTGGTGTGGTTGTGTTGTTATGGGGTTTTTATATGGTTGTGTAGTATGTGTGGTGGAAAAGAAAAAATTTGCATATAATTTGCTTAAATTGATTAATTAATTTGCATATTTGATTAAAGTGTTGTTAGTGTTAAGGTTGTAGTATGGTGGGTGTATTTATTTCTGATTCTATTTGTACCTTACAATATTAGAAAAAGAAATAAAAATAATAACTTTTGTGCAGCAGTAGGGGATGGGTTGCTGGCTGGGCAGCACTAATGTAATATTTTTTAGTAGTTGTTTTTTTAAATAATTAATGCTGCCCAGCCAGCAAGACATGTTCAAAGCTGCTAATTGCAACCATTGAGTCAGCCACACAAAACAAACACACAAGCAGAGGGACAGTCAGAGCGAGCGGGCGAGGGACAGTCACAAAGAGAGAGCGAGCGGGCGACACACGGACAGAGACAAAGAGAGAGCGAGCGGGCGACACACGGACAGAGACAAAGAGAGAGCGAGACAGACACACGGACAGAGAGAGAGAGACAGACTGACACACGGACAGAGAGAGAGAGAGAGAGAGAGAGAGACAAAGAGTGAGAGCACATGACAGACACACAGAGACACACACAGAGAGGCAGAAAGAGAGAGCACACAAGAGAGCATGAGAGAGAGAGCCGGAGACAGTCCCACAAAGACAAAAACAGAAAAAGAGACACAAAAACAAAGCCTCACACATTCACAGAAGACAGTCTAACACAAACACACAGTCCAATGCAAATGCACTGTCACCATCACATCCACTCACATTCAAAGCCTAACACGGGCACACATGCTGTCACAGCCAGACCCATGTGATAAAAAAAACACAGGACACCAACAAGAACACAGCAGTCTTTATTGAAGAGTTATTCCCTCATTACACAGGCAACACCATAAAACTCTACCGAGCAGAATTGCACCACCCCCAGGCCCTCTCCTGGTGGTCCCAGACTGTTGCATGCTGCCAGAACACATTGCCTTCAATCCTCCATATGCAAATATTTTCCTCCAGATACTCATCAAACCTCGGTCACATCCCTAAACCGTGTCCTTCAATTGCTGCACATTTCCATTTTCCTCTTCCTGACAGAGTCTCCAAAATTCACACCCTGTGACAGCCGCTCCTCTTCGTGGGGCCTTGACCTCCATGCCTGGGGCGCAGAAAAAAATAAAAATTTCAATTATTCTCTTTATTTTCTGTTCTCCAAACCCCACCAGAACAATTTACTACCATTGCAAAACACACACCAAACACCTTGACAACCAGCTCCCCCTCAACACTGACTGACTATCCCATCCAATCTTCCCTGGACCATCCCCTAAACATACCACCTGCAAACAACTGGATGCCATCACATTACACACAACAACTCCTCAGAATATCCACTCCCAGGACCTCCAAAATCGCCCTGCCTGGCAAAAACCCTGGCCCGAGCGGCCCCTCTGCCCAAACTTTGGCGATGAACCTCGCCTCGCAGAGTGGCCGGGACCGGGGGAAAAAAAACCCAGCCGGGGGAAACAAAAAAAAAATCCCCTGGCTGGGGTTTTTTTATTCTACATGGGTTGCGGTTTTAAAATGCCCTATTTGCCTGAAAAGCAAAGCACGGTTACCTCCACCTACAACCCACGTGCCCGCAGCCCAACCACACAAATTCACACACCTGCACTGCCCGAGCCACAAACCACCCCTCATCCTCCCCTATGCCATCCTCCAAACGACCTGCTCGAGGGGACATCGCCCCGTCTCTGCAACGCTCCTTGGGAACGCCGTTCCCGAGGGCCTCCAAAATCATCCTGCCTGGCGAAAACCCCGGCCCGGGCAGCCCCTCTGCCCAAACTTTGGCGATGAACCTCGCCTCGCACAGTGGCCGGGACCGGGGGAAAAAAAACCCAGCCGGGGGAAACAAAAAAAAAATCCCCCGGCTGGGGTTTTTTTATTCTACATTGGTTGTGGTTTTAAAATGCCCTATTTGCCTGAAAAGCAAAGCACGGTTACCTCTGCCTACAACCCACGTGCCCGCAGCCCAACGACACCAACATTTCTCAGGCTCACTCACCTTCACAACACATGCTCTGCTACCACATGTACCCTGCCCTCACCCACACCGTCCTCCCACCCTCCTGCCACGAGGGCGGCGTCACCTCGTGTCTGCGGTGCTCCTTAAGAGCCCCCAAAATCTCCCTGCCTAACCAAACCCCCGGCCCGAGGCCGATCTCCGCCCATACGCTGGCGATGAGCGTCACCTCCCAAAGCGGCTGGGACTGGGGCAAAAACCACCCTGCTGAGGGACAACGCTTGGTATCTGTTGCCCACCGATGTCTGCCCAGATACTTAGCTTTCACGGTGCCTTGAGTCACGGTCCACCCTCCGCAGCGCCCACATCACATAAAGGCGAGGTTCTCACAGTCACCTCGTGCCGCTCGCTCAACTGAAAAAACAAAACACAAAGCCATTTACTGCACAGTTCATCTGCAAGAGAGCAACCCTCTGTGGCTCCGCTACCTTTCCCAGAGTAACACATCCCCCTCAGGTTCCTCCCTGGCGCTTGGAGTGTTGTAATGACCGATCTACCCAAAAAAACCTGACCGCTGCGAGACCCATTGTGCTGCTCCTCTATAACTCTGTTTCTACAGACTTGCTGCAAGGTGCCTGCCGAAACACAATGAAAACCCCAGTAGCCTTACTCCGTTACCTCACAAACCAGCCCTGACCCGCTTGACTCCATCTCACGTGCACAGAGACCTCAAAGTCACTTTAACTCTCTACGCTAGCTCTGCACTGCCATACAACACAGACACACAGAGCTGTGCAATGCACGCGTATACGCCACACGATACAACACGCCCTTACATCACCGCCAAGAAAAAACATGGTACAGAGCACTGCCATAGAAGACAGAACACAATACAGGGTTAGACAACGCGAGACAGTCTCGGACAGCGCTCAATACAGTTACAGAGCAACATGACGCAAAACCAATAGAGCGCCAAAACAATGCGGTACAATGTCAAATACAGAGCGATACAATACAAAACACAATACAGGGTCAGACGACGCGAGACGGTCTGCGATGGCAGTTGATGCCATTACAGAGCAACGTGATGCAACGCTAATACAGAAGCAAACAATGCAAAACAAATCCAAACACAGAGCAATGCAATACAACACATAATACAGACACACGAGAGTCTCAGATGGCAGTTGGTGCAATTACAGGGCAATACTATATGATACAATTCAATGCATAATCAGATACAGAGCGATACGATACAATTCAACAAATAATCAGATACAGAGCGATACGATACAATTCAACAAATAATCAGATACAGAGCAATACAATATGATACAATTCATTGAATAATCAGATACAGAGCAATACAATACGATACAATTCATTGAATAATCAGATACAGAGCAATACAATATGATACAATTCAACACATAACCAGACACAGAGCAATACAATGCAACTCAACGCAAAACCAGATACAGACCTATAAGATGCAAGCCAACAAAAGGCACTGCGGAGCGAGGCGGTCTCAGATGGTAATCAAAACTAGAGTGCTGAAATGCCATACAAAACCAGAACGACCGATTGGATCTGTGAGAAGCCAGGCTTCACGATCTAAGCCCGGAAGAATCCAAGGATGCAATGCCATAGGGAATCTCTATAGAAATAGAACCTTTGAGAGGGAAGCTGTTAGGGCCAAGATTGCCTCCGGAAAGGCAACCCTCCAGAAACAATTGTGATGCAAACTGCCCTTTAAGCTCCGATCAGAGGCAGCTCCAAACCCAACCCTGCACACAGACACCAAACGGAACGTGACCGTGAGGTGCCATAAGACTGTGAGTCAGAATAACAACTCCCCTAAGGTTGATGACACCCGCAGAGAAGCCCTACAGTGCCACGATGGCGCACATGCCTCACGGCAGCCCTGGCAAAGAGAGGCAATAGCTGCAGCCCATGAAAGAAAACTATCATCAAAACCATCACGATGAACACATGAGAAAGTTGGCTTTAAGTCCGGAAACCGTTCGGGACGTGGGAAGTAAGTCCCAGAACACTACTGGGTGAAAAAGACCTTTCAAAGCTGCACGTACCACCTGGCTTGCCACCGCAAGGGCTCACCGCTTAGGAACACCTACAACACGATGACCACCAGACAGAGCCACGCTTTAAGGTATAATGGCAAGACAAGAAGGGCTAAACCGGTACTAGGGTGATGTGTTGATGCGGTCTAGACTCCAAGAAGGGCTACCGAGGTACCTGCTGATCACAAAAGAGCAACGGAGACATCAAGACAGAAGGAAGATATTATAGAAGACACAGGAGCAATGAGGACATCATAACCTAAGGGAACTCTAAGACACGGGAGACAGACCACACAAACTACACCACAACAGACAGCGGCTGGAACTGCCCTGCCTGACAAGTGCTGGCTTCGTGCTGAAGGCTAACCCGCTCCATTCCTGTGCCCAGAGGGGACTGTTCCTGGACACTCCTCGGGTCCTTTGCCCTACGCTAACTTCAAAACCCCTCCTACGATTGCCAACCTTGTCCCCTCCTCCCAAGCCCTCCCCGGCCCCAGCCCCTCCACTTAACTTTCCACAAGGCAGAGGGTCCGCAACCATCCTCCACGCAAAACTGCCAACCCGCATCAGCTAGCCGGGACGTTCCTGTAGTCATTGGGGTCCTCTTCGCCATCTGCAATAAAAACACACAATGCACAAAACAGCGGTGGCCAGCATCACACCCGTCAACGCCAATCTCTTCCACAAAACCCCCTCCTCGAAAGCACCGTGGGCTCTCCGCTCACCTGCTCCGCACAGATTCCAAAATAGGATGCGGCGGTGGGCATCGCTTTTAGCGCCTAAGATGCTGAGAGAAATAAAATTGCTATTGTGCTGGACAACACAGATCAGGCAAATCAACGTGCTAACCACAGACTCTTATTCCTGTTCCACCTACCCCTGACTCTACGCCCCCGGGCAGGGCAGCTCCACACCAAACACACCCCTGTGCAGCCCAACACCACACAACACGGTAGACAATGCGACTCAAAGATCAGACAACAGTCTGAACAAGAAGAATCACCTCCGGACCAGAGATGCCCTCGGGCAAGAGGACCAAAAAGACATCAGAACTGATGTGAGGAGGAAGCAAGGTGTGGTCATAAGTGAGTCAAATGTAATGGCCCATTACAAGAAGTTCCTGTCAAAACCAAGAGGATGTACGTGCAAGAACTTTGGCTTAAACACCTAGGAACATAAGGATGCAGGGAAGAAATCCCAGTCCCTGAAAACGGATGCCTAGAAAACACAGCGGCTCACGCAGCCGGGAATGATGCCACATTCTGAATGACGTCCAGAAACGTCCAAGATGCAAGTCCAATGCGCACTTCAAGATTCTTATGCAAGAAAAGAAGGGCACAATGCCGACGACTGCGGGCGTTCCAGACCCTACGGGTGGTGGCTGAGGCACCAGCCATGCCCTTGAGCGCAAAGAGCAACAAGGACATCAAGACCTGAGGAAAGTCTAAGATACAGGAGACAGACAACACAAAACACACAACAGACACCGGCCGGAACTGCCCTGCCCGGCACACGCCAGCTTTGTGCTGAAATGAAATCCGTTCCCTTTACCTAGCCAAAGGGGACTGCTCCAGGACAGCCCCCTGCCCCGCTCTGACTTTAAAACCCCTCCCTGCAACTCCTAACCTTGTCCCTGCCCTCCCCCAAACTATCTCCAGTGGCAAACCCTCAACTTAGCTTTCAGAGGGCCAGGGGTCTAAAGCCGTCCTCCACGAGGAAAACCACAGTCAGCCAACTGGATCAATCCTGCCGTCACTAAGCTGCTCTTCATCGTCTGGGGAAAAAAAAAAAAAAAAAAAAGCAGCCACACACACTAAGAGAAAGAAGGAACAACCCATTACAGACACAACGGTGAGCATCATAATGGTCAACACGGACCTTTCTGGCAACATCCCCCTCCTCAGATACGCCGTGGCTTTCTGCTTGCCTGCTCCTCACGGACTCCAGAGTTGGGCTCATCAGCAGTCACTCTTTGTGCTGCCTAAGAGACCAAAAGACACAAGACCACCATTGAACGTGCAAGAAATCACCAGCCCCAGCCACCTCCTCCCTACCACCCTGAGCTCACCTCAAATGCTCATCCTGTTCCAAAGGCAGCCTGCACAGCACCTGCAAAACCAGAGAGAAACACTTCACTGAGCTGCCACATAATACTCAGAGCCACCAGGCACATCTGCTTTCTAACACCAGACAACTTCAAAACCCCTCCTACAATTGCCAACCTTGTCCCCTCCTCCCAAGCCCTCCCCGGCCCCAGCCCCTCCACTTAGCTTTCGCAGGGCAGAGGGTCTGCATCCGTCCTCAACACAAAACTGCCAACCCGCATCAGCTAGCCGGGACGTTCCTGTAGTCGTCAGGGTCCTCTTCGCCATCTGCAATAAAAACACACAATGCACAAAACAGCGGCGGCCAGCATCGCACCCGTCGATGCCCATCTCTTCCACAAAACCCCCTCCTCAAAAGCACCGTGGGCTCTCTGCTCACCTGCTCCGCACAGATTCAAAACCACAATGCTGCAGTGGTCATCGCTTTTAGCGCCTAAGATGCCAAGATAAAAAATAAAATTACTGTTGTGCTGGAGAACAGAGACGTGGGCCAATCAATGTGCTAACCATAGACTTATTACTGTTCCACCTACCCCTGACTCTACACCCCCGGCAAGGCAGCTCCACGCCAAACACACCCCTGTGCAGCCCAACACCACACAACACGGTAGACAATGCTACTCAAAGATCAGACAACAGTCTGAACAAGAACAATTGCCTCCAGACCAGAGAAGCTCTTGGGTACGAAGACCAAAAGGACAGCAGAACTGACGTGAGGAGGAAGCAAGGTGGGGTCATAAGAGAGTCAAATGTAATGGCCCATTAGAAGAAGTTCCTGTTGAAACGGAGACGATGTATGCGCAAGAAGCCTGGCTTCAAGACCTGGGAACGTATGGATGCAGGGAAGAAATCCCAGTCCCTGAAAATGGATGCCTAGAGAAGAGAGCCGCTCACGCAGCCGGGAACAATGCTGCAAGAAGAGGACCATCCATAAACTTTCAAGATGCAATTCCGCTCCGTGTTTTAAGATTGTTATGCAAGAAAAGAAGCGCCCATTGGGCATGAAGCAGACGAGGGCAGGCATTCCAGACCCTACCCGTGATGCCTGTGGCACATGCCATGCCCCTTGAGCGCAAAAAATGCAACGAGGACATCAAGACCTGAGGAAAGTATAAGATACAGGAGATAGCCGACACAAGCTACACAACAGACACCGCCTGGAACTGCCCTGCCCAGGCACACGCTGGCTTCGTGCTGAAGAGAAACCCATTTCCTTTACCTACCCAGAGGGCACTGCTCCGGGACCGCCCCCTGCCCTACGCTGACTTTAAAATCCCTCCCTGCAACTCCCAACCTTGTCCCTTCCCTGCCCCAAACAATCACCAGCGCCAAACCCTCGACTTAGCTTTCAGAGGGCCAGGGGTCTGAAGCTGTACTCCACAAGAAAAACCACAGCCAGCCAATGGGATCAATCCTGCAGAGACATCATCTGGGAAAAAAAAAAAAAAACAAACAAATAAAGGGAAATAAAGAACCACCCATTCCATACAAAACAGTGAGCACCACATGGGTCAACACGGACCTTTCACACAACATCCCCCTTCCTCACATACGCCACGACATTCTGCTCACCTGCTCCGCACGGAGTCCAGAGTTGGGCTCATCAGCAGTCACTGCTCGTGGTGCCTAAGAAACCAAGAGACACAAAAATACCATTGAACGTGCAAGAAATCTCCAGCCCCAGGCGCCTCCTACTACCTGGCTCACCTCAGATGCTCATCCGCTTCCAAAGGCAGCCCGCACAGCGCCTGCAAAACCAGAGAGAAACACTTCACTGAGCTGCCACCTAATACTTTGCTATTAGACGCCAACCCCGCCCACAACAGCCTCACCAGCTCGAACCGCTCGTCAGCGTGCGGCGTCACCCCTCCGAGCCTGTCTGCGGCACCTGCAAAAACACAAGCAAAATGACACGTGCTGAGATACTGCCCGAAACCGCAGCCTGTGCGTACCGGTTCCCATCTCCTGCCCCTTTACCTTGACAGCTAAAGGGCCCATCCTCCGTGCAAGTCTGGGTTGCCAGCCTCAGGCTTGCACACCACCCGTCAAACCCAAATAACAGGGGTCGCTTGGAACTCCACCAGCAAAAGACCACCTGGAAAAAAAAGGATACTTCAGCCCAGCAATCGCTGCTCACCTTGCTCGAGTCAGCCCTGGTGCCCGTATCCCACGTCGCACCTTGATTCAAAGCTGCAAAAAAGAATAAAGCAGTCATGGAGCTACCACTCACATCTTCCTTCTAATGCCACACACCGACCCACCTACTTACAGTGCTCCGCTCAGCTCTGCTACGTTGCCCTACACAGCTTGTCCCTCTGCATCTGAAAAAACAATATCAAACAAATCACATGGATGCAGAGCAATCGCTTCATCATTCCAAAGGTTTTGTTCCCATTTACAGGTATCATCTAGCGTCCAAGTACAGCCTCCACTAAAAAACTCCAAATAGCAGAGCCTCACACAAAGCAGCCCTAACGTCTTCAAGACGCTATCTGCTTCACTGCCACTGAACGGCCCCTCCCACAGAGCTCTGCTCTTCCCCATAAAACAATAATGGAAACTGTCCCCACTACCCGCTGACAGCTACTCGATCTGAGATGACAGTACCACCTTTGCCTCCACAGTATGAACAGATCCACATATTAACCACAGACTCTTACTGCTATTCCACCTACCCCAGACTCTACACCCCTGGGCAGGGCAGCTCCGAGCCAAACACACAAGCACAAACCAGCACTACACACAAGATGACATACAACACGCCTCAAAGGTGAGAGAAAACTCTCGGCAAGAAGAATGACACGATTGGAGGATGCCATCGGGCAAGAAGACCTGCTGGACCACGATGATGACATGAGGATGTTCTAGTGAAACTCAAGAAACTGAGTAAAACATCATGGCCCAAGACAAGAAGTGACTCTCAGATCCGAGATCATGTACGTGCAGGAAGTGCACCTTCAAGACTTAAGAAAGTAGGGACGCAGGAAAAAGTTCCATTGCCTAGAAATGGATGGCTGGAGAGCAGAGCTGCTCAGGCAGACAGGAACAATGCTGCAAAAGAGGACCATCCAGAAGCTTCTGTGACTCAAGACCGATCCCTGCTTTAAGCTTGTAATGCAGGAAAAGCGTCACCCGATTGGCGTTATGCCGATGAGAACAGCCGTTCAAGACACTAGGGATGGTGCCCGAGGTGCACGCTGTGGTCCTCAAGCGTAATGAAGACACCGAGACCTGAGAAAGGTCTAAGACACAGAAGACAGACCACACAAACAACACTACAGATGCAGGCTGGAACTGCCCTGCCCGGCACATGCTAGCATCGGACTGAAGAGTAACCCGCTTCCTTTACTTGCCTAAAGGGGGCTGCTCCTGAACAGCCCTCTGCCCTTCTTTAACTTAACCCACCCCCAAAACTGTCAACCTTGGCCCCTCGACTTAGCTTTCAGAGAGCCGGTGGTCTGAATTCATCCTTGACAAAAACAACAACAAACGGCTAACTCATCTTCCTGCAGTCACTTCATTCATCTTCATCTGCAAAACAAAGATTAAATCACAGCCCCAGCAGCAAGCATCACGACCACCAAGTAAATGCCAACTTACTCCACAACACCCTCATCCGCAGAAGCTCCGGGGCATTCCGCTCACCTGCTCCACGCCGATCCCAGATTCGGAGGCTGCAGTGACAATTAATTATGGCACCTAAGACGCCAAGAAAAACAAAATTACCATTGTGCTTGTGCAAAATCACCGATCCTGTGCTCGTCCTTGATATTACCTGGCTCACCTCAAAGGCAAGAGGCTAGAACACATCAGACCTCATTGGCACCCAAGCTGAAATGCAAAACTGACATGAGAAAGCCTGATGAACCTGCCTCCCTTTCCTAGCCATCCCCCAGTCTCAAAGCTTTAGAAACCCATTCTCTTCTCCTGAACTCTCAGGGAAGGAACCCCACTTCTTCCTGACAGCTCCCATTCTCTATTTGAACCCTGAACCCCCTGCATCACCTGCTCCTTGGGAGCTGCTCTTCCGAGCTGTGTCCTGCTGGCATTTCCTGTTTTCTGTCTTCCCACAGACTCTGGGCTCCGGTACGGACCCACAAAATAAGAGATGCCCTGATGCAATCTATGAGGCACCTGCCTCAAGTTGCAAAAGCTCTGGAAACACTGTGATACTCTGTGGGCAATGGGGGAAGTTGATGCCTTGCATCTCTGCTGCTTCATGGAAAATGCTAGAACTCCATATACAGATGCATACAAAATGCTCACAATGACCCCTGCTAGATAATCTCACTATCAGCCTTTTTAAGGGAAAGTATATCAGCAACACCAGGAAAAAAGCCACCCACGATTCCATCCTCAATCAAATCAGGAATTCCAGGAAAGTACAGTGCATCCAGAATAAATAAAAACATACTATTAAACCATCTTATCACCCCTGAATGCTCATTAGATAATTACTGACATACCCCACCCCCCCCAAAAAAACCCACAACACTACAACATAAAAGTCTACTTTCTCCTATAAATACTGCTGAACCTTGACTAATCCAGAAGGTCTAACCTCAGGCTTCTCACCTCTGCTCCTCTAAATGCCCAAACAGCTGAGCCAGCCCCAAAGCTGCAGTCAATGAAGGCACTACAGACCTCTCACCCCAACCAATCCCAAAGGCACAATGAGCTCCTGCAGCAGGGACCCCCGCTCATATACCCCGGGCCCTGACCACCGCCCTTCCCACAATCCCCTGGGGAAGGGGTGGGACCAACCCCCAGAACCCATAAAGGCGGCCGGAGGAGCTGCAGCACCTTCTCTTGTCTGCCTTAGCTTTACAGCCTGTAAAATGTCACATGGGAAAGGTGGCCCTTACTGGAGATGGCGATACCTGCTCTTTGACTGCAGCGACATCTATTGCATCAGCAATGTGACCGGGTAGGTAATTAACTGTCATTTTTCTGGGGTGTAGATAGAAAGAGATAGATACCATAGTAAGCTATGGATAGTAGTTTATTAAATGCAATAACTATTATTATCAAATGATCACCTCAATGATCTCTCTTTAACTGATTTTCTTAACAGAACTAGATGAGTCCCAAAAAACAGAAAACACCAAAAACCATAGAAATACAAGAAACGTATCAGAAACTGTATGAAGCGGTCTAAGTAACACCTAAGTAGCTAAAATAAAAATAAATTGTAATAGAGAACAAAAATCCCCGTGGGAGATGTGTCGATAACAATAGATGAAAGCTATCTAAGAGAAGGTCTGAAGTGACGATAGACATCTTTGGGGTACCCGATTTGAAATAAAGAAACGTTGTAAGACAGAACGGAAACAGGCCGCTCTGGAGCGCACAGGTAGCTCTGGAAAAAATTCTGACAAAATAAGAGGCTTTGTCAGAGAGATTAGAGGGGGCCCAAAGGGGCCAGAGAGACCAAAGAAGTCTCAGGGATGCAATCACCTCAAAAGAGAATTGAGCAAAGTACGGGTGTCTTCAGGGAACTGGGAACCGAATGGGGGTGCACCGAACGGATGAGAGGACAGAAAGATTGACCCGGGTAGCAGATGCGAACTAAGGAAGCGTTCTGATGGGAAAAGAGAAATGCCCTCTGGAGCTAAAATGTCTCATGAAACCTTGGCGAAGGTAGCGGAGGAGTCTTGCGGGGATGTGAGAGACCAAAGAAGCGCCAGAGATAACGACGTGGAACTCTGAAGGGGATTTCAACTAACCACATAGGGCACTGGGGGCAGAATGAAGGCATCCTAAGCAGCAAAGAGTAAGGTAAGGGTGCTCTGAAGAGCACAAAACCCTAAAATCTAAAGGGAGCTAAAATGCTACAAGAGTGCTGTGCAGTATGGGAAAGGACTCGGAAGACATTGCTATAGAGAATACAGCCATTATGAGGGGGCAGGGTAAGAAAAGGCAGCTTGGAGACACAGTGAGGGCCTTGGAGTCTCAGGAGGGCATCTGGGCAAGCTACAGATCAACGAGTGAGAGAGGAACCAAATGAAGATGCCCTCGATGGCAGAGAAGGATAAAGGAGCTCTGCGTAGCAAAGCAAGATGGGAGGTTCTGACAGTAAGAGGGAGAAAGGGAGACAAAGTGCTACAAGATGCTGTGGAGATGGAGGAAGGTCTCGGGAGGTGGTGTGACTGTAAGGAGAGGGGTGTGGACAGGGGCTGATGGACAAAGGAATCCTTGGGGACGGCAAGGAGGAACTTGGGTGGTCATCCGAGCGGAGTACAGATGGTCTTGTGTGGCTGGGGGCTGAACACAGGAATCCAAGGTAGCATAAAGGAACAAATGAGTGCTCTGTACCTGAAAGATGACCCCACCTAATGTGCTACAAAATGGATGCAAAGCGCGGGGAACCTCTGGGAAGGCATCGTGACTGGTAGAAGAAATGTCCTGTAGGAACCAGAGAAACAGAAAAATGATTGGGACCGCGATAATTAAATCCAGAGTAAAGGTGTCGTTGGAGGGCCAAGGAACTAATAGAGGCACGGCTAGAGGGAAGAGAGGACAGAAGGACTGGGCTGAGTGCTGCAGAAGAGGCCGGGAAGACCCTTCTGCCGAGTCGCGAGGTTCAGACTGGACCCCCTTGCTTTCTAAACTCCTTCTCAGAGAGGAGCCTAGGTGTGGCTGGATCCAGTCTTAGCCTCAGACTGTAAAGAAGAGTTCAGAGCTTAGGCTCTGCCTCAGAGTTGCTTTAATACAGCTCGAGCCGCGCGCCTCCGAAGAGGGACCTGGACCCCCTCAATTCTTTTCTTGTGCTCGTTAAAGCCTCTCAATCTATGCCATAAGCTACTCGTGCTCCTCTTCATGCAACAAGCGTGTGTCTATTGTTCAATCAAATTGTTCAACGGTTCCTCTTCAATTGGTGTCCTCTTCGATGACTGAGTTTTGGTGCAGGCGCTTTTACCTTCTTACAGTTTCTCGATGTCTTTGTCCCATCTGCGCCTGGATCTCATCCCTGACCCTAACCCTGACTGAAGAGAAAAGCAGAAGGACAGAGGGACGTAGAAGTGTAGGACAGGGAGCCACAAAATGGGACACTGCGAACAAGAGAGGGGAGGGAGCAGGATAACTGTGTAGAAAGAGGGTTGACTGTGCAAAAAACTGGGACAGAGAGATGGAGAAATAAATACCAGACACAGGGAGCGAGAGGCGGAAGGGACCAGCAGGACAAGGAGACAGAGACAAGACAAGTGGCCGGGGAAAAGAAATATAGGCAAGGGAAAAAAAAAAAAGGAAAAAGGGAGATGGACAGAGGTAGATGTCAAAAGAACATTTCAAAAAAGCAACAGGTTATACAAAACAGAGACAAGAACTAACAAATAAGGACAGGAAAATGTAAGTAGAAAATTAAAAAAGAGACAGGATGCAGGACAGAGAGGGAAGAACTAGACAGGGAGATGGCTAGAGGGAGACATAGAAAATTTTGGAAGCAACAGGATGAAACAAAGAAGCTGGACTCAATAGCCAATGTGACTATCAAGCGGTATTCTTTATTGCAGCGCTGGGGTCGCACCGGGACTTTTCCTCAAGGTGCTCCTTTCCTCCTGCTCAGCCACAATTTCAACAGGCTTATATTTACAAAAGTTTTGCATAATCATAGTTTTTCTGTGACATGATTAACATAAGTCTGCCTTTCTTAGAACTAATTACATATTCAGGAGGTGAGTTTCTCCACGGCCTTTATTGCCACTTAATGACTGTTTTCAGGAACCACAGTCACTCTGGTGGTTGTTTACTTCATCTGGTAGCGGTATCTTCCTCTTCATCAGTTGTCCCCTAGATGAACTTGGGTTGTTTTGCTCCCTTTTCCTGCTGACTTGGTAGCCGGCCTTGCTTCAAGCCGGTTTTCTCCAGTCTTCTTGTCTGAGCTCCCTTTATTTTGTTCTCTAGTTCTTCTTATGATAAGCGAGACTAGTTACTCCATTGTCTAACAATCACACGGTAACTTTAGAATGTTGACAATCACACAACAGCTTACAACGGATAGGCAAATTATTAACTACTTCAGCAAGATTCACTCATAATCACAAGGCCTTTTATTTCAAGGATACAAGAATCATACATGAGAATTGAAACACAGGCACACAGAACTATAGAGAAAGAGACATAGGAAAACAATTTGAGAAGTGACAGGATACAGGAAACACCGGCGAAAATGGGGTTGGGGAGACAGAGAGAGGGTAAGATAGCAAGAAAGTTTTAAGAACAACCGTGTTATAGAAGAATAAAGAAGTTTCGTGACAGTTCCGGTGTGCTGGAGGACCTCAGGACCATAGAGATCGATGTCCGGAGGACTGACGGGCACTTCCGGCGTGCCGGAGGACTACAAGATCATAGAGCTCTGTCGCGACGGAGGGAAGGCAAAGACACTCAATATGAGTGATCAGCAAGCTTCGTTTATTGAATAGTACAGCCATCTTTTATGCTTCGTTATAATTAGCTAATACATATTCTGCAATACATCTTTCTGATTGGCCTGTCCTCCAAACTTCAACCCCACCCTTAGTTCCTTCTTTACAGTTACTTTCATCCTCTTTTCCCATGCCTGAGCAGCTGCAATCTTCCTGTTATCATACAACAGTTACAGTCAAGGACAGGGTGTCCTTGCCAGCTCAGCAGTTACAGGAGCTGAGTCCGATGTTTCTCAAGTTCTTGCTCAGCCAGCTGGATCATGTCTACGTGACCCTTCTCAGCTAGCCAGTCTCCCACAGAGCTCGACTTCTGGGAGAATGGCAAATACTTCCGGTATGCTGGAGGACCGCGGGGCCATAGAGATCGACGTCCGGAGGACTGACAACCAGCCTCCCCAGGAGGCGGGGGTGGGGAACGGCTGTATTTCCCACTTTTCCAGAATACTAACTATTGGTATTTTTCATCCTTTTTCCACAACATAAGAATTGGTGAGTTTAAGTTTTGTGCATGAAAGTGCGATATTTTTGCTT
Source organism: Numenius arquata (assembly GCF_964106895.1). Taxonomy (NCBI): domain Eukaryota; kingdom Metazoa; phylum Chordata; class Aves; order Charadriiformes; family Scolopacidae; genus Numenius; species Numenius arquata. Next base: position 46,758 of record NW_027414216.1, on the reverse strand, counting down.
TCCAACTGCACAAATTCAGGTGGATTTAGCTTTACCAGGAGCCCCAAATTGGATTTTTTTTTTATTTTTTTTTTTTTCCCCAATACAGTCCCAGAATCAGGCCTTTGGGGTATTTTTAATTGCTGTGGTGGCAGCTACCGCTTGGTGCGCCCAGTCCTGTTGTCACTGAAATGGGGAGTAAATTGCTGAACACCAATGTAGTCTTAAGAAGCAGGCATTAATTAATTTCTTGTCAAATAATGAGAAATAAGAACAAATCTAAAAACCACCTTCCCGCAACCCCTCTCTCTTTTCCTGTGCTCATCGCCACTCTTGATTTCTCTACATCCTACCCCTGAGCAAGACCGGGTGACAGGGACCGGGGGTTGCGGTCAGTTCATCTCACATTGTCTCTGTCACTCCCATAAACATTAAGCCTCACACAAAGCGGCCTTAACATCTTGGAGAAGCGACCTGCTTCGCTGAAGAGCCTCTCCCAGATAGCTCTGCTCATCCCAAAAATCACTTACTGAAGAGCTGCCCTTGCAACCGGCTGGTGGTTACTTGATCTAACTTGACTACCACCTTTGCCTCAATAGTCTACCAGATCCACATGTTAACCACAGACTCTCACTGCTGTTCCACCTACCTCTGACTCTACGCCCCTGGGCAGGGCGGCTCCAAAACAAACACACACATGCACAGACCAACACTACACACAACACAACAAATAACACGCCTCAAAGGTGAGAGAAAACTCTTGGCAAGAAGAATGACACCTGCTTGGAAGACGCCATCATGCAAGAAGACCTGCGGGAGCATAAGGGTGATGTGAGGAGGCTCTAGGGATGGGGCTATGCTGATGAGTACAGGCGTTGGAGACCCTAGGGATGGTGCCTGAGGTGCATGCGATGCCCCTTGAGAGTAAAGAGGACATCGAGACCTGAGGAAGCTCTAAGACACAGAAAACAGACCACACAAACTGCACAGACACAGGCTGGAACCGCCCTGTCTGGAACACACTAGCATCGTGCTGAAGACTAATCCACCCCCTTTACCTACCCAGAGGGGACTGCTACAGGACAGCCCTGCACCCTACTCTGGTTTTAAAACCCCTCCCTGCATCTCCCAACCCTGTCCTCTTCTTCCAGCCCCTCCCCAGCCCTGGTTCCTCAACTTACATCTAAGAGGTCTGGGGGTCTTAAATTCCCCATCAAAGAAAAGAAATGTATCAGCTATCTGGAATGTTACTCTAGTCAACAGGTTCGTCTTCTTCATCTGCAACTGAAACAGAAAGCCAAAACAGCACCGGAAAGAGGAATCAGAGAGGTCAGTGCTGACCTCTTCCACAACTCCCCCGTCCTTATAGAAAATGGCATTCTGCTCACCTCTCATTCTAAAGTCAGAAGCTGTGACATCTGGGATACCGAGAAACAAAATTACTGTCGCACATGTGAGAAGTCACTGGCCCCACACTCCTCCTCGCTACTGTCCCAGCTCACCTCTAATGCTCATCAGCTTCCAAAGGCAGCTCACAGAGAATCTGCAAAACCACAAGGTACATACTTGACCAAGCTGCCATATCATACTTCACCATTAGACACCAACATGTCCCACAACCGCCTCACCTTCTCAGCCCGCTCATGAGCATGAGGCCTTGCTTCTCTGAGCCTGTGTGAGGCATCTGCAAAATACAAAGCAAAAGGCACATGCTGAGATACTGCCTGAAATCTCAGCCAGCCCCCAGCTATTCCTGTCTCCCACTCCTTTACTTTGGCCACTCACCCACCTGCCCTCCATAATTTTGAGCTGCTGCTTTGAGGGTTACTCCCCACCTGTAAAAGGTACTCAAAGGACACTTAGAGCTTCACCCACAATACAACACTTGAGAAAGAACTGCTACTTCAGCCCACTAGTCATTGCTCTCCATGCCTAAGTCTCCTCAGGTACCAATATCCCAATTTACTTATTACTTCGCACCTTGAACATTAAAAAAAAAAACACCACACCACCAAACCATACTATAGCCATCAGTCATGCCTTCCCTGTGATACCATGCACTGACCCACCCTCTTACAGTGTTCCTCTCGCCTCCTCCATTGCTCTTTTGTACACATCTTGTCCCCCTGTATCTGAAAAAAAAAAAAAAAAGTAGTAAACAAGTCACCTAGATGCTGATTAGCAGATGAACAAGTCCAGGGGTCTTGTTTCCATTCAGGAATAGCATCTAGACTCCAGCTACAGCCTGCCATTAAAAAAAAAAAAAAAAACCTGGACCAAACATTAAGCCCCACACACACAAGCCTTAACACCTTCCATCTTCTTCGCTACCGCCAAACAGCCCCTCCCAGAAGGCTGCGATCATCTCCATTAAACACGATGGAAACAACAGTCCCTGCCAATGGCTACTTCATGTGCAGCGACCATACAGCTTTTGCCTCTACAGTTTGGGCAGATTAACATGTTAACCACAGACTCTTATTGCTGTTGTTGCACCTACCGCTGACTCTACACACCTGGGCAGGGCAGCTCTGTGCCAAACACACCCCTGTGCAGCCCAACACCACACAACACTGTAGACAATGCAAGTCAAAGATCAGACAACAGTCTAAACAAGAAGAATCGCCTCCAGACCAGAGATGCCCTCGGGCAAGAAGACCTGCAAGGCTGCAGCCCTGACGTGAGGAGGCTCTACAGCCATGCCATAGGAGAATCAAACGTAATGCCCACTACACAAAGTTCCTGTCAAAACGGAGAGGATGTAAGCACAAGAAGCCTGGCTTCAAGACCTGGGAACTTAAGGATGCAGGGAAGAAATCCCAGTCCCTGAAAACAGATGGCTAGAGAACAGAGCTGCTCACGCAGCTGGGAATGATGATGCAAAAAGAGAACCATGTAGAAATGTCTGAGATGCAAGTCTGATCTGTGCTTTAAGATTGTTATGCAAGGAAAGAAGTGCCCATTCGGCACGATGGCAATGAGTGCAGGTGTTCCAGACCATATGGGTAGTGCCTGAGGCACCTGCCGTGCCCCTTGAGCACAAAGAGCAACAAGGACATCAAGACCTGAGGAAAGTCTAAGACACAGGAGACAGACCAGACAAACTGCACAACAGACACCTGCCAGAACTGCCCTGCCCAGGCACACACTGGCTTCGTGCTGAAAAGGAACCCATTTCCTTTACCTATCTAGAGGTGACTGCTCCAGTACAGCCCCCTGCCCTACCCTGACTTTAAAACCCCTGCCTGCAACTCCCAACCTTATCACTTTCCTCCCCCAAGCACCAGCACCAAATCCTCAACTTAGCTTTCAGAGGGCCAGGGGTCTGAAGCCATCTTCCACAAGGAAAACCCCAGTCAGCCAACTGGATCAATCCTGCAGTCCCTAGACTCCTCTTCATCACCTAGAAAAAGAAACGGAAGGAAGACAAAACCCATTTCACACAGCAGTTCTGTCAGTGAGCATCACATGGGTCAACACGGACCTTTCCCGCAACATCCCCCTTCCTCAGATGCACCTTGACATTCTGCTCACCTGCTCTGCACAGATTCCAGAGTTGGACTCATCATCAGTCACTGCTTGTGGTGCCTAAGAAACCAAGGGACACAAAAATACCATTGAACGTGCAAGAAATCACCAGCCCCAGGCGCCTCTTCTCTACTACCCGGCTCACCTCAGATGCTCATCCACTTCCAGAGGCAGCCCGCACAGCGCCTGCAAAACCAGAGAGAAACACTTCACTGAGCTGCCACCTAATACTTTGCTATTAGACGCCAACCCCGCCCACAACAGCCTCACCAGCTCGAACCGCTCGTCAGCGTGCAGCATAACCCCTCCAAGCCCATCTGCGGCACCTGCAAAAACCCAAGCAAAATGACATGTGCTGAGATACTGCCCAAAACCGTAGCCTGTGTGCACCAGGCTCCTGCCCCTTTACCTTGACAGCTTAAGGGCCCATCCTCTGTGAGTTTAGATTGCCAGCTTCAGGCTTGCACACCACCTGTAAAACCCAAACAACATGCGTTACTTAAAACTCCACCATCAAAACACCACCTGAAGAAGAAATGATACTTCAGCCGAGCTACCACAGCTCACCTTGCTCGAGTCAGCCCAGGTCCCCATATCCCACATTGCACATCAACTCAAAGCTTCAATTTAAAAAAATACCATGAAGGAGTCATAGAGCCAGCAGACACATTTTCTTTCTAATACCACACACGGACACACCTTCTGGCAGCACTCTGCTCAGGTCTCCTACATTGCCCTGCACAGATTGTCCCTCTGCATCTGAAGCAACAATACTGAACCGAATGCTGGGCTGCATCAAGAGAAGTGTGGCCAGCGGGTCACGGGAGGCGATTCTACCCCTCTACTCTGCGCTCGTGAGACCCCACCTGGAATACTGCGTCCAGCTTTGGAGTCCTCAACACAGGAAGGACATGGACCTGTTGGAACGGGTCCAGCAGAGGGCCAGGAAGATGATCAGAGGGATGGAGCACCTCCCCTATGAAGACAGGCTGAGAGAGCTGGGGTTGTTCAGCCTGGAGAAGAGAAGGCTCCGGGGAGACCTCACAGCAGCCTTCCAATATCTGAAGGGAGCCTCCAGGAGAGCTGGAGAGGGACTCTTTGTCAGGAAATGTAGTGACAGGACAAGGGGTAATGGTTTTAAATTGGAAGAGGGGAGATTTAGATTAGCTATTAGGAGGAAATTCTTTCCTGTGAGGGTGGTGAAGCACTGGAACAGGTTGCCCAGGGAAGCTGTGGCTGCCCCATCCCTGGAAGTGTTTAAGGCCAGGCTGGATGGGGTTTTGAGCAACCTGCTCTAGTGGGAGGTGTCCCTTCCAAGGGGGGTTGGAACTGGATGATCTTTAAGGTCCCTTCCAATTCTAACCATTCTATGATTCTATGATTCTAAGTCACCTGGACTCAGAGCAATAGCTTCATAATTCCAAAGGTTTTGTGCCCATTTACAAATATCATATAGAGTCCAACTACATCCAAAAAAAACTGGAAAGAAAAAAATCAAAACAAAAAACTCAAAAATCCGAGCCCCACACAAAGCAACCTTAATTTTGAGAAGCAATCTGCTTCACTACTACTGACCAGCCCCTCCCACAGAGCTCTTCTCTTCCTCATAAAAGAATAATGAAAAAAACTGCCCACAGAACCCACTGATGGCTACTCAATCTGAGATGGCAGTACCACCTTTGCCTCCACAGTCTGAGCAGATCCATATATTAACCACAGACTTTTACTGCTGTTCCACCAACCCCCGACTCTACACCCCCAGGCAGGGCGGCTCCAAGCCAAACACATACAAGCACAAACCGACACTACACACAACACAACAAACAGCACACCTTAAAGGTGAGAGAAAACTCTCAGCAAGAAGAATGATACCTGCTTGGAAGACGCCATCAGGCATGAAAACCTGCAGGACCATGATGACGACATGAGGATATTCTAGGGAAATCCCAGAAACTAAGTGTAAAACATCATGGCCCAGGACAAGAAGTGACTCTAAGAACTGAGATGATGTACATACAGGAAGGCGGGCTTCAAGACCTAAGAACATAAGGATGCGGGGAAGAAGTTCCACTCCCTAGAAACAGATGGCTACATAGTAGAGCTGCTCAGGCAATCGGGAACAGTGCCATAAATGAGGACCATCCAGAAGCTTCTGTGACTCAAGACCAATCCACGCTTTAAGCTTGTAACCCAAGAACAGCAGCACCCGAGCATGCCAAGGTTCATATTGTGCCCCTTAAGCCTAAAGAGGACAGCAAGACCCAAAAAAGACCCTGCCCATGGCAGGGGGGTTGGAACTTGATGATCTTTAAGGTCCCTTCCAACTCTAACCACTCTATGATTCTACGATTCTAAAAAAGGTCTAAGACACAGAAGACAGACCACACAAACAACACAACAGACATGGGCTGGAACTGCCCTGCCTGCAACACACTGGTGTTGTGCTTCAGAGTAAACCTGCTTCCTTTACCTGCCCATGGGGACTGCTCCAGGACAGCCCTCTGCCCTTCCCTAACTTCAATACCCCTTTCTGCAACTGTCTACCTTGGCCCCTCTCCAGCGCTGGTCCCTCAACTTAGCTTTCAGAGAGCTGGAGGTCTGAATTCATCCTTGACCAAAAAAAAAGTACAACAAACAGCTAACTCATAATTCCTGCAGTCACTGGCTTCCTCTTCACCTGCAAAAAAGAGAAGAAACCACAGCCCCAGCAGTGAGCATCATGACTATAAATGCCAACCTCTTCCAAAACACCGTCATCTGCAGAAGCTCCATGGCATTCCGCTCACCTGCTCCACACCGATCCCAGAATCGGAGACCACAGCAACAATTATTTATGGTACCTAAGAAACACAAAATTACCACTGCACTTGTGAATGATCACCAGTCCCATGCTCATCCTCAATACTACCTGGTTCACCTCAAATGCAAGAGGCTAGAACACACCAGACTGCATCGACACCTAAATCAAACTACTAAACCAATATCAGAAAGACTAATGAACCTGCCACCCTTTCCTAGCCATCCCCCAGTCCCAAAGCTTTAGAAACCCCTTCTCATCTCCTGAATTGTCAAGGAAGGAACCCCACTTCTTCCTGACACTTCCAATCCTGTGTTTGAACCCTGAAGCTCCTGCATCAGCTGCTCCTTGGGAGCTGCTCTTCCAAGCCATGTCCTGCACTCTGTGGGCACCTCCGATCTTCTGCCTTCCCACAGACCCTGGGCTCTGGTACAGACCCACAAAATAAGTGATGCCCTGACACAATCTACGAGGGGCTGCCACAAGCTGCAAAAGCTCTAATGACACGATGGTTCTCTGTGAGCAATGGGGAAAGGCAATGAGTCATCCCATACCCTGAAAGACAGTAGGCCTTACATCCCTGCTGCTTTCTTCAGAAACGCTAAAACTCCATATTACAGGTGCATACAAGATGCTCATCCCAACCCCTGCTAGATAATCTCACCATCAGTGTTTCTAAGAAAAAGGGTACCAGCAACTTACACAGGATACAGCAAAACTGGTGAAAGAAACAATTCCATCTTCAATAAAGTCAAGAATTCCAGGAAAATACAGCGCACTTGGAATAAATACAAGCCAGCTTGCCATCCCTGAACACTCATTAGAAAAACTACTGACAATAATTTAAAAAAAAGCAACATAAAACACTACTCTCTTTTATATTTACTGCTAAACTTTAATCAGTCCTGAAGGTCTTACCTCAGACTTCTCACCTCTGCCCCTCTAAATGGCCAAACACACCTGCTGCCACAGCTGAGCCAGCCCAAGGCTACAATTGACTCAAGACACAGCAACATTCTAACTCCGAAGTCAACCCAGGGCAGACTGAGCTCCCTGAGCAGGGGCTGTGGCTTATATAGGTTGGGCCCCGCCCACCAACCCCACCCACCACACCCAGGCCCCACCCACAGCCCTTTCCCACAATCCCCTGGGGAAGGGGCAGGGCATCACCCCACCCCCCCCCTCCCACCCCACCCCCAAAGCAATAACCACAGCATAAATTCTCGTTACATTTAAATAGAATATCTGTTAAGAGATCTATTTAGGCAGCAGTCACTCCACCTGACTGCACCTCCAACTTGCCGCAGCTCTGGCTAATGCAAGCCTCTGCTCTGCACCAGTCCATTTCAGCTCCTTCTCTCTGCAAGCTCCGGCTGTTTGCACTGCTCTGGCCTTTCGAGCAGGGCCTCACTCAATCACCCTCCTATCTCCAGCATTACGATTAAACATCACCGCCGTAGGTGGCAGAAACATTAACCAGTTTGTACAACTCATTACTTCATAACTATTCTAAGTGGTGCGCAGAGAAGAGCTGGACTCAAAGAGGCGTGCGGGGCCCAAAAAGCACCTTTTCCCCCCACAGACCACCTCAGACGCTGAGTTCAGGTGGGTGTGTGCCGGCCTCCCGAACTTTGGGGTCCGATGTGACCAGACCCTCCACCTCCGGGGAGCCTCCCCGCACCCCTGCCCAGCCCCTGCTTTCCCCCGCAGCCCCCAATGCCCTCCTGACCCCCCTCTGCAAAACCAGCCCAAATGGCTTCTGCTCTTGGCCCCCAAACCACATCACTTAGTGCCCCTTTCTGAGCCCCAAACCCAGATGCTGAGCCTCTGCTCAAGGCCCCAAAATACCCCTGCTCCTGAGCCCAAAGCCACACAACTCCCTCTGTTGCTGAAGCCCCAAAACCAGCCACGCGAGCCTGTTTGCAAGCACCTCCCCAGACACCTCAGCCCCACCCCTTTCTGCCGTCTCCCCTCGGAGCCCCCTTGGGTCCCCCGCAGCTGCGGGCCACATTCTCCGTCCGTTCCCCCCCCCCCCCCCGCCTTCCTCGACGCTGTCCAGCGGCATCGCGACGCTGTTCAGCTGCCCGGTGCTTTCTGTCCGGGCCGGGCTGGACCACACCACACCGCAGCAATTTCGCGCTGCCCACCAAAAATGGGTGGGCCCCGGCCCCCTCCGCTTCGGAGCGCCTCGGCCCGCCCATAGCGCATGCCCATTGGTCACGGTCCCGGTGCCCGCCCCCATCCTTTGAAAGCCTGCTCTATTGGCCTTTTGCGCCATCAATCCCCACTGTGTTGCACTCCTACCAATCAGAGCGTGGTGAGCAATCCGACCAATCGGAGAGCGGCACCCGCGCTGTCATTGGCTTCTCCTCCTGCCAATCCGCCTGGGAGCAATTGCCACAGTGACAATGCTGTGCCTCTCACGCATGCACAGTAAAAAGGCTGATGCGGCACTCCCTGCTGCTGCCTTGCGGATAAAGCCCGGTACTGCAGGTGTGGGGCTACGCATGCGCAGTAAAAAGTGTGTCGGTCACTGCCCTCACTGATGCTGCCCGTGCGAGCAGAAGACGGCACTGCAGCTCGAGGGGGGAGGGTGGGAGAGGTGGGGCCGAGGAAGGTTCCATTTTCCCCAATTTGGGGAAAATGTTATTCAATTTGGGGTTTTTTTCACTGCTTTTCCACAAAACTCAGGTTGTTTTGGGCCTTCTCCACCCCCGGGGATGGCGCCTGGTAACCGCCCACGTGGGTGCTGACGCTGCAAAACCGCACTTCTGCCACGAGGGGGCAGAAGCAGCAGGAGGCGTGGCCAAGCCGTTGGGAGGTGTTGTCAAAGGAATGCCAGTGGGCGGGGCCAATCTGTCAGGAGGCGTGGCCAGTAAGCTCTGGGGGCGTGGCAGATACAGGCAGAAGCCGTGGGCAAAGGTGGCCCAGAGGAGTGGCCAAGCTGTCGGGAAGCATGTCTACAAAAACACCAGGGGCGTGGCCAGGGCAGGCAGTGGGCATGGCCAAGAGGGGCAGGAGGCCTGGCCAGGGCAGGCCAGAAGGTGTGGGTATTAGGCAGCCAATGGGCAAGGCCATTATGGGTTGGGAGGCTTGGCCTTGATGGGAAGGAGGCATGGCCAGGGCAGGCCAGGATGCATCGCCAGGGGGCACCCTGAAACAGGGCCACTGCTCACGCGTGGCTCTCAACCCGCAACTCCAGCCTTTGGCTGCCGGGTGCCTGCACCCCTTTCCTTGTCCCCCTCTGAGACCTCACCGGGGTGATGAGCGGTGACCGCTCTCAGCCCGCTTCCCTCCACCCAGCGACCCTAACCACTTACCGGCGGGCAGGGCTTCCCGCTCTCTGCCCTGTCCCCGCTCGCAGCCCGGGCAGCCACAGCCATCCCCTCGGCGCCAAAAGCCTGCGGTTTTCGCCCCGCAACCAGCCCCAGGGACGCCGCAGCGCTCTGCGCGTGGCCCCAGGGGCCGTGGGGGCGACAGCAGCCAGTCCGCCGGGGTCCAGGAAGGCAGGCGGAGGTGCTGCCTTATCCACCACAGAAACATCGGGGAGCTTTGCGTCCCTGCTGGAAAATGGGGGTGGGTTTTTTCCCTCCTTTCCCGCTGCACCAATTCAGCTCCCCAGAGCGGGAGGGGAAACGGGGGAAGGGGCAGCTTTTGAAAGCGCTTGGACGCCTGCAAGAGAGAGTAGAGGGGAGGGCCAGTTTTGAAATCCCTTCTAGCCATAGGCTTTCTGTGCAGTTAAGAACCATCTACAGCACGGGCGTTTACACCTCTGCACTTATTTACACATGTATAGACTTGGGGAAAATGTATTCTCTTGTTACACTTAAACAGAATATCTGTTTAGGCTTAGACTTACACACTGACATTAACATACACATTATGTAACACTCATTATGTACAAGATCCACGTAAACTGTCTCCTTAGACATCTATTGTGACACGAATATCTTTTTAGAAATATTTTATGTTTTTATATTACAAGATCTTTTTTATACTATAGAACCACAGAACCATAGAATCCTTAGAGATATAGCGTTTTGTTCTTAGCTCCTTTTACATACAGAAATATTATTTTTCCATCTCTATATAAATGAGAGATTGTTCTCTATTTCAACACTTCACACTCACATTTACAGGTTTTGTTATTTTTAAATCCTCCCCCATGACTTCTCAGATATTTGGCAGCTGTGACCCGCCTCTTTTAGGGGGGAACCCCGTTTGACCCCACATCCCCGGCTCACCTGCTCCTCTGCCGCATCACCACCTCCTTTGGTGACGCTGGGATGGCCCAAAACGACATCATCACTCCCCAAGTACCCCTCCTTTTTATTCACCACAAAAAAGACAGCACCAAATGACCAGGCCCGGGGCTGGCCCCTTCCCCTCAGGCGGCTCCACCACCGGCCGCAAACCCGGGCTGGGCCATCTATCCAGTAGCACGAGACGCGGGCAACGAGGCACCTGCAAAACAAACAACAAACCCCAACTGTAGTTTGGCGTCATCAAAACAACCACCACCGAAGAGAGTAGAGGAATTCCCTCCGACTGAGGGACGGGACAGGAGCTGAGCTACAGGAGGATTGCGGGGAAACAGCTCCGCTCCAAAGACGGCACAGCCTGCCAAAGCCGGAGCCATCCCGACGCTTCAAGTCCGTATTAAAACTAATTGATGCCATTTTGAACACGTTCTTAGCGTAACGGTGAACCCTCTGGCTGGTGCAGGGAAACGCCTGGCCCCTTCCTCCCAGCGCGGTGCAGGGAGATCACCCTGCGAGGGGCAGGACCAGGCTGTGCCGTGACCAGAATGACGCTGAGGGACCCAGCGCTGGGGCTACAGCCCGCGCGCTGCTGCTGCTCCTATCGCTCGCTCGGTCAATGCGGCTGAGAGGGAAGGGTAAAACCTCAAAGAGTATAAGGAACAATAAAGAGCAAAGCTCGGTCGTTCACTTCATGCCGAAAAGGTGTGCCTGTCTTTATATGCATTCAATAGAAATACCGATACCATAAAAGCGTTTGACTTTCCTTTGGCGCTAACTGAGCTTGCACAGCTGTGCATTGATACCATGACACCGTCCATCTCCAAAACACACAGTTATCATTTGACTATGGGGGTTTTTTGCGCGCTACCCAACCAGGAGTAGTTTTTGAATACTTCTATAAGATATCGTGAAAATAAAGTCTGTTTCTTCTGAGTATCTGCACTCTAATGAACAGTTTCTTCCCTCGTTTAGTACAAAATTATTTTCACGGTATCATTTAACTAGTAAGCGCCCCGAAAGAGAAGACTATGCTTTCGGGAAGAGAAAAGAAGAAGAGGGAAGTAAGCTTTGCATGGGCATAACATGCTCCAGAACAGACCTTACTGATGTTAACTTCAAAAGCCACACCACAAGGACCTTGGGAGAAACGCAAACATACCTTGTACTCGCAGAGCACTCTGGATCCTTCCCACCTCTCCTGTGCTGTCACGGCAGAAGAAAGGGCGACCCCGGAGAAACGGTGGCAGTTGACCTTCTGCCGAGAGAGGAAAAAGCCCTTTAGCATAAAGCCGAGTAGGAATCTAAAGCCTCCTTCTTTCTTGGAGGTTTGCAAAGACTATAGCCGACTGGAGGAAAAAGCATTTGGCATCATCTGTGGTACAGCTGTTGATAGGGGCCACTACAGCTTTGCGTTTTTTTGACTCACTGGCAGCTTTAGTTGCACTAGAGACACTTTTCAGGATACCCTGGCGCTCCTTGCTTTCCTGGCAACTTAATCCTCAAAAAGCACCTTATTTCATTCTTCCAGGGCCGGGTCAAAACCATTGAATATCCACCAATTGCTCCCACACCCAAGGTGCCAGAACACAAAGCTGTGGCTTGTCCTTGCTATCCCTTGGCAGCACTTTCATCGCCCCACAAATCTTGGGGCTCCGTGCTTTCCTGGCAACTTCATCCTCAAAACAAACAATTTTTCCCCCAAACGCCAGGGGAGGCCCCAACAGTGCCCCCTCTCCAGCCCCTAGACACACACCCCCCGCCTCAGCCCATTCCCATCTCCTCTTCACACCCTCCTCCAACTCAGGGCCCGCATCAGGCCACCCCGATCCCCAAAACAGGGGTCCCCCAGGCCCCTGGACCCCACCCCTCCTCCCAGCTCAGGGCTCCCCTCAGGCCAACCCCCACTACGATACCTGCAGGGCCCCCCCCCCATCTCCCCACGTTCCTCCTCAGTCCCCCCCCAGGCCTCCTGTTACCCCATCCCCCCTCAGCCCGCCCATAACCTCTCAGCCCACCCAGCCGCCTTCAAGGTCCCCTTATCCTCCCCGTTTCTCCTTTCAGCTCCCCTCAGGCCACCCTTTCCCCCCCACACACCCCGGGTTCCCTCCACCTCCTCGTTCCCCCTCAGAGGGACTGTTCCTCAAACCCCACTCTAGGTCCCCCCATCACCCCTCGAGGGACCCCAAGACCACCCCGTCCCCCCTCACGGCACACTCAAGCCCCCCACCGCCCCCTGCTCATCTTGACGCGGTCCACCCGCCTCACAACTTGTTCGTGGTGGCTCCGAGGGACCGGACCGGACCGGACCGGCCTGGCTGAGGACTCGCCCGTCGGGCCCTGTTCTCTGCCCGTGCCGCCGCCCTCCTACTTCGAGCTGGCCGCCATTTTCCCCCGGCACCCTCCGCTTCCAGAGCGCCTAAGCCCGCCCACGCTGCGTGCATATTGGCCGACGCCCGCCCCCCTCATAGGAAGCCCTGCTCCATTGGCCCATCGCTGCCGTCAATCTCCACCGAACACCACCCCGGCGAGGGAATCTCACCAATCGGAGCGCGGTGGCCGCGCTGTGATTGGCCCAACTCCCCCCATCCGCCCCGGAGCGGCTGCCATGGGGAAGACGCCCAGGAGGGGGCGCGGGGCCGTTGCCGTGGCAACGGGGCCCTGCGGCCGGGCCCGACGGAGGGGCATTCATCCAAACCCGGCATTTTCTCCTTAAAAACTTTATAGATTAGTGTGCGACAGCAGAAAATAAACCCGTGTCCGCCTTCTTTCCCTCTTCCCTTCCGTCCGCTCTTGTGTCACTCCCTGGTCTGCCGGGGAAACGCCCCACTGAAAGCCAGACAGAGATCCAAGTACTTCAGAGCATACCCTCAAAACATCCGGGGGAAAAACGCCCTAACATGCAGTCACCTCTATTTGCAAACAAGTACAAGTACTGCTTAAGCACACCTAATAAACTGCGTGCTACAGCTATTTGGCAGTTGCACTTTAAACAATGCAAGTCTGTTTGTAAATTAGACAATTTTAACTTTTTTTTATAAAAGTCAAATTTAGCACAGAAAAATCAGCGAGATAAAGGGACACCCCCCCCCCGAGATGATTTTACTTTTTTGACGGGGGGAAATCCAATCCCCGGTGCCGCAATCCATCAGGCTACCAAAAAGGACTGAAGGACTGGCCAAGGCTTTGGGCTGTGCCCAACACGCAGAGGAACAGGGTTTGGCCGTGTCCCCGCTGTTACAGCCCAGAGGCCAAAGGCCGGGAAAGAGGTGCAAAGAGAGCACAAAGCCTTGCTGATGGTGATTTCTACTGCTGAGTACATCACCGCTGAAGATCCGCTCTCATGGGAACTTCATAAAAGGCAACTGCTTTGAGGGAGAAACCGGTTCCCTTTCGGAAAAATCTCTTTCCAACTGACGTCAAAATTACACACTGTAGGTTACGGAAAAAGGACATTACTGGAAGCCACACCTCACCAAAATCACGTCAGGACTGGCCGCCACCAGTGACGAGGCTGCTGATGCTTCGTGGCAAAGCCTGGAAAACCCACAGAAGCGACACCGACTTCTCCCGGTTTGTCCACGTCTCTTCTTTGACCTCGATGGCTTTCAGCACAGATGCCAGTATCTCAGTAAGGTCTTCGAGTACTACCATAAGATATTTTTAAAAGTTATCGACTGGAAAAGCATAAAGCTTTTATCATGAAACAACGTCTGTTCTTCTGAACACCTGAACTCTTACAAACAGGTTTTTCCCCTCTTTTAGTCCAAAAGTATTTTCCCAGTACTACGTAACAGTAAGCGCCCAGAAAGAGAAGATTATGCTTACGGGAAGAGAAAATAAACACAGGGAAGTAAGCTTTGCATGGTTGCAACATATTCCAGAAATTGCATTAAAAAAAAAAATTTAGAAGAGCTGGCACATCCTTCGCGTTAACTTTAAAGTCCACACTACAAGCACCTTAGGAAAAACGCAGACGCACATGGCAGAGGTACCTTGTACTCGCAGAGCACTCCAGATCCTTCCCATCTCTCCTGTGCTGTCGCGGCACAAGAAAGGGCGGCCCCGGAGAAACGGTGGCAGTTGACCTTCTGCCAAGAGAGGAAAAAGCCCTTTAGCATAAAGCTGGGTAGGAATCTAAAGCCGGAGCCATCCCGATGCTTTAGGTCCCTATTCAGACTGACCCATGCCACTCGGAACACCTTCTCAGCCTAACAGCGTAACAAACCCTCTGCCCGCTGAGGGGAAGCGCCTCCTCCCTTCCCTTTCCCTGCCGCTGGAAAGCTCTGCGTGCGTTTAGACACGGCCAAGAAAAATACTCACCCTATAAAAGCGTTGGACTTTTTCTTCGGCACTAATTCAACTGGCACAGCTCCGAACCCCCACCGTTGCGCTCTCTGTCTCCAGAACGCACAGTTGTCATTTGACCGGGGGCTGCTTTCTCTCCTACCCAAGGAGGAGGAACATCTGGCCGGTGACACTGCCCGAGAGAGATGCTACCGCACTGCCGGGGAAAGGCGCCGCTGAAAGCCAGGCAGAAATCAAGCACTTCAGAGCGTTAGTTACCTGAAACAAAGCTCTCAAAAGCAGCAGCAGTTTAGAGAGGAGATGTTGCTTTATTCAACGTCGGGTGCCAGGTGGAAATCCACAAATCTAGTTCTGCCAGTAGCTGAAGTGATAAAGTTGGTTTTGCTTGACCTGCGTCAAGGGAAAGAAATAAACATCTCCTCAGAAGAATGCTTTTAACAAATGTACAAGCATTACAGAATCACATGGGGTTGGAAGGGACCTCTGGAGATCATCTAGTCCAGCCCCCCCCCAGCCAAAGCAGGTGCACCTCCTATAAGTTTGTACCTATTTCCTCTTGTCCTATCTCTGGGCACCACTTAAAAAAAAGACTGGCCCCATCCTCCTGACACCCTCCCTTTAAGTATTTATAAGCATTGATCAGATTCCCCCCTCAGTCTTTTCTTCTCTAGACTAAAAAGACCCAAGTCCCCCAGCCTCTCCTCCTAAGAGGAGATGCCCCAGGCCCCTCATCATCTTTGTAGCCCTTTGCTGTACCCTCTCCAGCAGTTGCCTGTCCTTCTTGAACTGGGGAGACCAGTCCCCTACCGGGGGGACAAGCACTGACCGGGGGGCTGGCGGGGGAGCCCGGCCACAGGAGCTTTTCCAGCGGGACACGGGAACAAGGGCCACAGTCACGCAGCCCCTCTCCTTGGCTTCTCTTGCAGATGGACAGCGTGGCGCGCCGTGAGGCACGGCCCTGCTACAGGGTGGTGCTGCAGGAGGACACTCCCCCCAGGGAGGCAGCAGCTCCCGCAGCTCGGCTGCAGGGACCCGCCAGCACCGGCTGCAAGCTGCCACCTCTGCCGGCAGCTCCCTCGGCATCTCCTGCCGGGGGCTGGGAAACGGCCAGCAGCGTGGCAGCCAGCGGCCACCGACAGCCGGTCCCACCAGCTCGGGGCATCTGCAGGCCTTGCTCCTGTCTGGCTCCTCAAGGTGTGCCAGGGTTCCCGTGGGACGCGTGGGTGTCCCCAGGTGCTCTGAACCGGTTGGGACCGTCTGTGCCCAGTTAGCGCAGCCCCTGCTCTCCCCTCACGGAAGCCATGGCAGGACCCAGCCAACACCCCCCACAGCGGCCTTCTGCCCCTGTGCTCCCTCTTCTCCAGGCCGACAAGAGACCGCACCCTCGGCCCCTCTGCCCGACCTCCGGTGCTCCAGCTCCCAACCACCTGGGGCCTCCTCTGGCCTCGCTCCATGGTGCCTGCGTCTGCCCATCCCTGGGCCGCTGCTTGGTGCTTGCCTGCGCTGCACTTCCTGGGGTGGCCGGCAGCTCATTCCTCTGCTGTACACAACATAATGTGGATTAGTTTGTATGACTAATTACTTAATAACTATCCTAAAGAGTGCACAAAGACAAGCTAGACTCAAAGAGGGCGTGCGGGGTCTGAAAATCACCTTTTCCCCCCACAGACCACCTCAGACATGGAGTTCAGCCGAACTTTGGGGTCTGATGGGACCAGACCCCCCCACCTCCGGGGGAGCTCCATGTACCCCTGCCCAGCCCTTGTTTTCCCCCACAGCCTCCAACACCTTCCTGCCCCCCCTCTGCAAACCCAGCCCAAATGGCTTCTGCTCTTGGCCCCCAAACCAGATCACTCAGTTATATACTGACAGATAAACTGTCCAACTGGCCAGGAACTATATTAGGCAAACTAAAGCCCAGATAGAATTAAATCTGTTCAGGGACATCCAAGGGAATACTAGGGAAGATGCGGGCCCTCTCCAGAAGGCAACAGGAGACCTGGTCACCCAGGATATGGAGAAGCCTTAGGTACTGAATGACATTTTGCCTCTGTCTTCACCAGCAAGGGCTCTAACCACACTGTCCAAGTTGCAGAAGGCAAAAACAGGGACTGTGAGAACGAAGAACCACTGTAGGAGAAGATCAGGTTCGAGACCATCTAAGGAACCTGAAGTTGTGTAAGACCACAGGACCCAATGAAATCCATCCACAGGTTCTAAGAGAGCTGGCAGATGAAACTGCTAAGCCACTTTCCATTATATTTGAAAATTAGTGGTAGTCCGGTGAAGTTCCCACTGGCCAGAAACGGGGAAACATAACCCCCATTTGCAAAAAGGGAAAAAAAAGAAGCCCTGGGGAACTACAGGCTGGCCAGTCTCACCTCTGTGCCTGGCAAGATCATCAAGCAGATCGTCCTGAAATCTCTGCTAAGGCACATGGAAAACAAGGTGATTGGCGACAGCCAACATGGCTTCACCAAGGGCAAGGTTCAGATTGGATATTAGGAAAAATTTTTACACTGAAAGGGTTCTTAAGCATTGGAATGGGCTGCCCAGGGAAGCGGTTGAGGCACCATCCCTGGAGGTATTTAATCCTTTCCATCTGTCCTGTGCTGTTGTGGCATAAGAAAGGGCAACCCTGGAGAAACGGTGGCAGTTGACCTTCTGCTGAGAGTGGAAAAAGCCCTTTAGCATAAAGCTGGGTAGGAATTTAAAGCCGGGGCCATCGTGACGCTTCAAGTCCCTATTAAGACTGACCGATGCCACTTGGA
The DNA here is from genome assembly GCF_964106895.1 of Numenius arquata. Classification (NCBI taxonomy): domain Eukaryota; kingdom Metazoa; phylum Chordata; class Aves; order Charadriiformes; family Scolopacidae; genus Numenius; species Numenius arquata. The sequence continues at coordinate 29,116 of NW_027414216.1, read as the reverse complement.
ACACCTTCTCAGCCTAACAGCGTATCAAACCCTCTGCCCGCTGGGGGGAAGCACCTGTGGAATAATTCCTAAAATATAATTTTTATTAAAAATATATAGCATTGTTCCCACATTAAGGAAAGGTATAAAATCGAAACGTTTCCAGGGTGGAACACAGCAGTAGCTGGTATGCGAGGAATCTGCTACATCTATGACTCCCTGAACAATATTGCTTGCAAAAGCAACACGGAGGATGGAGTGGAGTGAAGACTCCACGGCCAAGCTCTGTAATTACACAGCAGATATGGGAACAAGGTGATCCTATGGAACTGATAAGCGACATGCTTGCTACCCTGAGCCAACAGCCTGTCAAATTTTGATGAAATGCTGTCCTTTGTGCAAACTTTGCTCATTATAATGTCATTGTAATACCAAAACACACCTCCAGCCCAAAGGCTACCTGCCTCCAAGGTGCGACCACTCCTCCTTGAGTCTGCGCCCTGAATTTTTTGTAAACTTTACCTTTAAATGTGAGGCAAGAGAATTTTACACCAATCATAATAAAAGTATTTATGACTAAAGTCACTCAAACTCCACCTTGAAGGTTAAAAATAATACAAAAATAGCCCGAGAAAGGGGTGATACTAGGGAAGACACCATCGTAAACAAGTCAGGGAGGACCCCATCACGGACTGCCTCTGACTCCCGGGACCAGTCGAGGGGCTGAGCCTTTCTTCCCCCCCATAGGGACACCTGTGGGTAAGACTTAGACTATACCAAGTGCTTCCTCGGGGAACTTAGAAATCTCTCTAGAGGGTTACCTGTTACATTTATAGCCAGGCTGTATTGTTTGTAACTTTGTCGCGTGCTTTGTACCATTAACATTTTTTTCTTTTACTTGCATGTGCTTTGCAGATAGTGTATTTATCACCGACAAACCATAAGAACCTTTATATCTGTTGCTTAAATAAACTGCACTGTTTAAGTAACTAGCCATTTCAGTTTCTCACTGAACGCGACCAGACACTAAAGTGCGGCTGTCCTGGTTCACGAGCACGACTAGACTGAAGGTGCAGCCCACTATTAGTGTATGCAGAATCATGATAGTTTAAAATATATTAAATGCGACTAGACTGATAGTGGTGAATTGGGGATCACTCAGAATTTAAACCCAGCCACCCCTAGCCTCCCACATCGGTGAGGAGTGTTAGAACGCAAGTTGGTTTATTTTCTGCCAGAACTATTTTGCCTCTTCACGCAACAGCGCCTCCTCCCTTCCCTATCCCTGCCGCTGGAAAGCTCTGCGTGCGTTTAGATACAGCCAAGAAAAATACTCACCCTATAAAAGTGTAGGACTTTTTCTTTGGCACTAATTCAACTGGCACAGCTCCGAACCCACACCATTGTGCTCTCCGTCTCCAGAACGCACCGTTGTCATTTGACTGGGGGCTGCTTTCTCTCCTACCCAAGGAGGAGGGACATCTGGCCGGCGGCACTGCCCAAGAGAGATGCTACCGCACTGCCAGGGAAAGGCGTGAAGTCCCATCTGGGGTGCCAATCTGAAGTCCCATCTGGGGTGCCAATCTGAAACAAAGAATCTGGACTCAACAGCCAACGTGACCATCAAGCGGTATTCTTTATTGCAGCGCTGGGGTCGCACCGGGATTTTTCCTCAAGGTGCTCCCGCTCAGCCACAATTTCAACAGGCTTATATTCACAAAAGTTTTGCATAATCATAGTTTTTCTGCAACATGATTAACATAAGTCCGCCTTTCTTAGAACTAATTACATATTCAGGAGGTGAGTTTCTCCATGGTCTTTGCTGCCATTTATTGACCGTTTTCAGGAACTGCAGTCACTCTGGTGGTCGTTTACTTCACCTGGTGGTCGTATCTTCCTCTTCATCAGTTGTCCCCTAGATGAACTTGGGCTGTTTTGCTCCCTTTTCTTGCTGACTTGGTAGCCGGCCTTGCTTCAAGCCGGTTTTCTCCAGTCTTGTTGTCTGAGCTCCCTTTATCTTGTTTTCTAGTTCTTCTTATGGTAAGTGAGACTAGTTACTCCATTGTCTTAACAATCACATGGTAACCTTAGAATGTTGACAGTCACACAACAGCTTACAACAGATAAGCAAATTACTAACTACTTTAGCAAGATTCACTAATAATCACAAGGCCCTTTAGTTCACATCCCGCTGAAAGCCAGGCAGAAATCAAGCACTTCAGAGTGTTACCTGAAACAAAAGCTCGCGAAAGCAGCAGCAGTTTAGAGAGGAGATGTTGCTTTATTCAACGTCGGGTGCCAGGTGGAAATCCACAAATCTAGCACACCTTACCAGGGACATTCACCCATTATTTATACACAAAAGATTCTCATTATTCTGCCTACCTAATGCATAACGCTACCTGCGCTTACACGTTCATTAGGATGACCGAATAGCCCTTTTTGCACGTGCGTATTAATTTTTGCAATGTTTGCAAAACATTCCTGCGCAGGCGTGAGCTCCTCAGTGGTCCCTGTGGTAAGAATACGCTTCCTCACATTATCCTTTTAAGCTACTGAGACTTCTCAGGAAAGTAAAAGCTTACTGTAAGTTTGTCAGCTTCTTGAGCACCAGAGCACCTGGGGACACCAATGTGTTCCACGGGAACCCTGGCACGCCTCGAAGAGCCAGACAGGAGCAAGGCCTGGGGACAAGGCCCAGGGCACTGGCACCCCGAGCTGCTGAAGGGCCCCAGGACTTAGCTCTGCAGAGGCCACTGTGGAGGGTGTTGGCTGGGGCCTGCCATGGCCTCCGTGAGGGGGGAGCAGGGGCTGCCCCAACCGGGCACAGCTGGTCCCAGCCAGGTCACAGCCATGGCACAATGGGGAACAGCCAGGTCACAGCCATGGCAAAGCCGGACATAGCTGGTACCAGGCATGGGCATCTCCATGGCGACCGCCAGGGCTCTGTGATGGGGTCACCGCATCATGCCCAGAGACCATTGTGACGCCAGTGGCCACGGTGACCGTGGGGTATTTAAGGAGCGGTAGCCCTGGGATGCCCACACCCGGGAGAGCAGCTCCCTCTGGAAGCAGCAATTTCCCTGGGTGCCAGCGGCAGATCTACGGCCAAGGACGCCGAAGATGCCAATGGATGAAGAGGCGAACGCCCACTCCCAGCCTGACAAGGGGCTGCCGAGCCAGCAGAAGAGGCGCCAGGTGAGGGACCGGGCAGGAGGTGGTGGGACGGGGCTGCACGGAGCTGCCCCCTTTGGTGCCAGGGCTGGGCTCACTGTCAGCGTGAGGGCTGCTGTGCCAAGGCAGCCCCCTCCATCCCACGCTTTCTTCTCCTCTTCCCGCCCACAGGTGGCCCACAGGCTGCCAGAGGCAGCGCCGCAGGGCAGGCAGAGCCCAGCCTCATCCCTCCATGGGGACAGGCTTCCACGGCTCCCCTGCCCAGAGACCTCACTGGCCACTGGGAGCCGCCGTGCACAGGTAGGAAGCCTGTGGGAGACGGGGCCAAACGCCTTCCCCTTCCCGGGAGCTGCCGACAGGGACATGGGGGCTCGGCTCCCATCACAAGCTGGGCCCCCCGTGCCGTGCCCAGCAGGCTGCCAGGCATGCCCATGGTGCTCCTGATAGTTGCTGTTGGGTGTTACAGAATCACAGAATGTTCTTGGTTGGAAGGGACCTTTGAGATCATCAAGTCCAACCACAAAAAAAAAAAAAAAAAAACCACCAAAAAAACTCAAAACACCAAAACCAAAAGAAAACCAAAAACCACACAATACAAACACCCACCCACAAACAGACTCAAATCATCAATCTCGGGCACTAGATCATGCCCTGAAGTGCCATGACCAGCCCTCTCCTGGGGGAATGAACGCTGCCCAGGGGGCTGGTGGGGGAGCAGGAGGTCTTCCAGGCAGGACACAGGGACAAGGGTCACAGTCACACAGTCTTTCCCCCCGGCTTCTTTTGCAGATGGACAGCATGGCATGCAGCAAGGCACTGCCCTGCAACAGGGTGGTGCTGCAGGAGGAGACTACCCCAAGGGAGGCAGCAGCACCCACAGCTCGGCTGCAGGGACCCGCCAGCATTGGCTGCAAGCTGCCACCTCTGCCAGCAGCTCCCTCAGCATCACCTGCCAGGGGCTGGGAAACGGCCAGCAGCGTGGCAGCCAGCAGCCACCGACAGCCGGTCCCACCACCTCGGGGCCTGTGCGGTGAGCGGGGCAGAGCCGTGAGGCTGAGCAGGGTGAGGCCAGCCACACACAGCCCCACAGCTGACACCGCAGCTGTGAAGGACACTGCCCGGTGCATTGCCAGTGAGGTCCTGGGCAAGGTTTTCCCAGCGAGCCGGGGACCCAGCCAACAGGCAGCAGCACTGTGGGACCTCACACACAGCAGGGCCGTGGCCATCACAGCAAGAGCTGAGGAGGTGTTGATGGCCAGTGGTGGCAAGGCCCCCACAGCTCAGCCCGTGCCTGAGCCCTGTGAACCTTGGGGCACTGGTACTGCCAGCAGCGCCCCTGCGCCAGCTTCCCCAGGCAGGGACACAAGGCCAGGGCGCCAGGGACAAGCAGCTGTTCACGAGCCAGCAAGGTCAGCACTGCGAGTCAAGTGCTACCTTGAGAGGGTGCTGTGGATGCACCATAGGAGTTTTGCAGAAGGGCAATCCATCCTGTCCCTCAAGACAGAGTACCTGGAGGAGCTGGAGAGGAGCTTCCTGGCCCGCACCGGGCGCAACCTGGCCCAGCTCAGGAAGGACATCCTGGGGTGGAAGCGGGACAGCCCAGAGGAAAAGCCAGGGTCCTTGACCACAGAGGAGAAGTGCGAGGACCACAGTGCCAAAGACCTATCCCAAGGAGAAGATATCAAAATACACATCTGTGTCAACCCCTCATTCCCAGAGCTCTTCCAGGACCCTGATATTGGTCACAAGGAGGGGTCCAGCAGCCTGGGTGCAGAGGAGGCAGGAGACATAGCTTGCAACCTGCAAGCAGTGTCTCCTGTCCTGCCTGGACGCTGCACACCTCTGCCTTCTGCAACAGAAGAGGAGGCAAAGGCACCTGCTTGTCCTGTCTTTGTCAAGCAGGACCCAGGGGCAGAAAGCCACGAATCTCCCCCATGCAGCCTCCCAGACTATGAGGACGAGGCTGCGCAGGACGCAGCCCTGAGCATTGCGACGGAGGTCATGGGCAAGGCTGTGCATGCGACCGCTTCAGGGCTTCAAAACCCTCCGTCAGAAACTGTCACACCTCACTCTGCCCCAGCAGCAGAGCTGGAGAGCCAGGTATCTGGCCTGCACAGCCCCACAGTCTCCAACGAGGCTCTGCACGACACAGCCATGTACATGGTGACAGAGGTCGTGGGCAAGGCTGTGCTTGTGACCCAGCAAGACCGGGCACAAAGAACAGAAACCACAACAGCAGCAGCACCTGCAGAACCTCAGGACACAGAGTCTCCCTCGGGTGAAGAGGCCAGCACAGCCCCTCTCACCCTGACATCAGAAAATGAAGGGGACGCAGCGACTTCTCCCGTGGCTCAGGACCTTCCGCACCAGGTGAGGCAGGCGCCAGGGCCGGGGGTAGCCACAGTCCCCGGGCTGTGAGTTGCAGGAGATGCCAGGTGTTCTCTGTGTCGTCCACTCCCACTCACCACCACTCCCTCACCTACCCCTACTCTTACTCTCCCCATGCAGGTCCCCTCTGAGCGAAGAGAGGAGGCACAGCCCTCCTGTGGCCCCAGGGATGTGCCCGAGGATATCCCAGGTGGGTCCCCAAGTCGAGGGCAGATTGGCCTGGCCACCTCTCCCTGGGGAAAAAGCCCTCTGGGTGGCCAGGAGCTTGCCCATTGCCTGTCCAGCCCCTCACCTACACTTCTCCTTCCCCCCACAGGCATCACCGCCCTACTGCACACCCCAGCTCAAAAGCGACGGCCCTCCCTCTTCCGGCGGCTGCTGCGGGCTCTGCGAGCTCTGCGCAGGGGTTTCCGCTGCTCCTGCATCATGGCGCAGGAGGAGCAGTAGCCCCCGGCTGCCAGCACCCGGCACGTCCCCGGAGATGGTGCCTGGCCCTGAGCCTGCGCAGCGCCCAGAGGGAGCGGCACGGGGAGGAATGCGAGGGAAAGGTGCGTGATGGCACCCCAAGCGTTCAGCTGCCCTGAGGACATCGTACCACCAGCCTCCACTCAGCGGTGGATGTTTTTGAGGCCAATAAAAGACAGATTTTCTCTCAGTGCTTGTCTGTGCCTGGTCCCTATCATGAGAAAGACAGCTATTGACAAAGGCCCCCAGGTCCTTTTCTGCCAGGCAGTTCCAGCCATTCTTCCCCCAGCCTGTAGCGTTCATGGCATTATTGTCACCCAACTGCAGGACCCAGAACTTGGCCTTCTTGAACCTCACACCACCGGCCTCAGCCCATCTATCCAGTCTGTCCAGGTCCCTCCGTAGAGCCTTCCCACCCTCCAGCAGAAAAACATCACAACCAACTCGGCGTCCTCTGCAAAGTGACTGAGGGTGTACTTGATCCCCTCCTCCAGGTCATTGATAAAGACATGAAACTGGCCCTGACACCGAGCCCTGGGGAAACAGCTCCGCTCCAAAGACGGCACAGCCTGCCAAAGCCGGAGCCATCCCGACGCTTCAAGTCCGTATTAAAACTAATTGATGCCATTTTGAACACGTTCTTAGCGTAACGGTGAACCCTCTGGCTGGTGCAGGGAAACGCCTGGCCCCTTCCTCCCAGCGCGGTGCAGGGAGATCACCCTGCGAGGGGCAGGACCAGGCTGTGCCGTGACCAGAATGACGCTGAGGGACCCAGCGCTGGGGCTACAGCCCGCGCGCTGCTGCTGCTCCTATCGCTCGCTCGGTCAATGCGGCTGAGAGGGAAGGGTAAAACCTCAAAGAGTATAAGGAACAATAAAGAGCAAAGCTCGGTCGTTCACTTCATGCCGAAAAGGTGTGCCTGTCTTTATATGCATTCAATAGAAATACCGATACCATAAAAGCGTTTGACTTTCCTTTGGCGCTAACTGAGCTTGCACAGCTGTGCATTGATACCATGACACCGTCCATCTCCAAAACACACAGTTATCATTTGACTATGGGGGTTTTTTGCGCGCTACCCAACCAGGAGTAGTTTTTGAATACTTCTATAAGATATCGTGAAAATAAAGTCTGTTTCTTCTGAGTATCTGCACTCTAATGAACAGTTTCTTCCCTCGTTTAGTACAAAATTATTTTCACGGTATCATTTAACTAGTAAGCGCCCCGAAAGAGAAGACTATGCTTTCGGGAAGAGAAAAGAAGAAGAGGGAAGTAAGCTTTGCATGGGCATAACATGCTCCAGAACAGACCTTACTGATGTTAACTTCAAAAGCCACACCACAAGGACCTTGGGAGAAACGCAAACATACCTTGTACTCGCAGAGCACTCTGGATCCTTCCCACCTCTCCTGTGCTGTCACGGCAGAAGAAAGGGCGACCCCGGAGAAACGGTGGCAGCTGACCTTCTGCCGAGAGAGGAAAAAGCCCTTTAGCATAAAGCCGAGTAGGAATCTAAAGCCTCCTTCTTTCTTGGAGGTTTGCAAAGACTATAGCCGACTGGAGGAAAAAGCATTTGGCATCATCTGTGGTACAGCTGTTGATAGGGGCCACTACAGCTTTGCGTTTTTTTGACTCACTGGCAGCTTTAGTTGCACTAGAGACACTTTTCAGGATACCCTGGCGCTCCTTGCTTTCCTGGCAACTTAATCCTCAAAAAGCACCTTATTTCATTCTTCCAGGGCCGGGTCAAAACCATCGAATATCCACCAATTGCTCCCACACCCAAGGTGCCAGAACACAAAGCTGTGGCTTGTCCTTGCTATCCCTTGGCAGCACTTTCATTGCCCCACAAATCTTGGGGCTCCGTGCTTTCCTGGCAACTTCATCCTCAAAACAAACAATTTTTCCCCCAAACGCCAGGGGAGGCCCCAACAGTGCCCCCTCTCCAGCCCCTAGACACACACCCCCCGCCTCAGCCCATTCCCATCTCCTCTTCACACCCTCCTCCAACTCAGGGCCCGCATCAGGCCACCCCGATCCCCAAAACAGGGGTCCCCCAGGCCCCTGGACCCCACCCCTCCTCCCAGCTCAGGGCTCCCCTCAGGCCAACCCCCACTACGATACCTGCAGGGCCCCCCCCCCATCTCCCCACGTTCCTCCTCAGTCCCCCCCCAGGCCTCCTGTTACCCCATCTCCCCTCAGCCCGCCCATAACCTCTCAGCCCACCCAGCCGCCTTCAAGGTCCCCTTATCCTCCCCGTTTCTCCTTTCAGCTCCCCTCAGGCCACCCTTTCCCCCCCACACACCCCGGGTTCCCTCCACCTCCTCGTTCCCCCTCAGAGGGACTGTTCCTCAAACCCCACTCTAGGTCCCCCCATCACCCCTCGAGGGACCCCAAGACCACCCCGTCCCCCCTCACGGCACACTCAAGCCCCCCGCCGCCCCCTGCTCATCTTGACGCGGTCCACCCGCCTCACAACTTGTTCGTGGTGGCTCCGAGGGACCGGACCGGACCGGACCGGCCTGGCTGAGGACTCGCCCGTCGGGCCCTGTTCTCTGCCCGTGCCGCCGCCCTCCTACTTCGAGCTGGCCGCCATTTTCCCCCGGCACCCTCCGCTTCCAGAGCGCCTAAGCCCGCCCACGCCGCGTGCATATTGGCCGACGCCCGCCCCCCTCATAGGAAGCCCTGCTCCATTGGCCCATCGCTGCCGTCAATCTCCACCGAACACCACCCCGGCGAGGGAATCTCACCAATCGGAGCGCGGTGGCCGCGCTGTGATTGGCCCAACTCCCCCCATCCGCCCCGGAGCGGCTGCCATGGGGAAGACGCCCAGGAGGGGGCGCGGGGCCGTTGCCGTGGCAACGGGGCCCTGCGGCCGGGCCCGACGGAGGGGCATTCATCCAAACCCGGCATTTTCTCCTTAAAAACTTTATAGATTAGTGTGCGACAGCAGAAAATAAACCCGTGTCCGCCTTCTTTCCCTCTTCCCTTCCGTCCGCTCTTGTGTCACTCCCTGGTCTGCCGGGGAAACGCCCCACTGAAAGCCAGACAGAGATCCAAGTACTTCAGAGCATACCCTCAAAACATCCGGGGGAAAAACGCCCTAACATGCAGTCACCTCTATTTGCAAACAAGTACAAGTACTGCTTAAGCACACCTAATAAACTGCGTGCTACAGCTATTTGGCAGTTGCACTTTAAACAATGCAAGTCTGTTTGTAAATTAGACAATTTTAACTTTTTTTTATAAAAGTCAAATTTAGCACAGAAAAATCAGCGAGATAAAGGGACCCCCCCCCCCAGATGGTTTTACTTTTTTGGCGGGGGGAAATCCAATCCCCGGTGCCGCAATCCATCAGGCTACCAAAAAGGACTGAAGGACTGGCCAAGGCTTTGGGCTGTGCCCAACACGCAGAGGAACAGGGTTTGGCCGTGTCCCCGCTGTTACAGCCCAGAGCCCAAAGGCCGGGAAAGAGGTGCAAAGAGAGCACAAAGCCTTGCTGATGGTGATTTCTACTGCTGAGTACATCACCGCTGAAGATCCGCTCTCATGGGAACTTCATAAAAGGCAACTGCTTTGAGGGAGAAACCGGTTCCCTTTCGGAAAAATCTCTTTCCAACTGACGTCAAAATTACACACTGTAGGTTACGGAAAAAGGACATTACTGGAAGCCACACCTCACCAAAATCACGTCAGGACTGGCCGCCACCAGTGACGAGGCTGCTGATGCTTCGTGGCAAAGCCTGGAAAACCCACAGAAGCGACACCGACTTCTCCTGGTTTGTCCACGTCTCTTCTTTGACCTCGATGGCTTTCAGCACAGGATGGATGGCTCCTCCGCAAAGCTCCTGTGGTGTGTCCACAGCAACCTCTCATTGAGGTCGCAGTTGACACGCAGTGCCGACCTTGCTGGCTCGTGAACTGCTGCTCGTCCCCGGCGCCCTGGCCCTGTGTCCCTGCCCGGGGAAGCTGGCGCAGGGGCGCTGCTGGCAGCACCGGTGCCCCAGGCTTCACAGGGCTCAGGCACGGGCCGAGCTGTGGGGGCCTTGCCGCCGCTAGCCATCAACACCTCCTCAGATCTTGCTGTGATGGCCACGGCCCTGCTGTGTGTGAGGACCCATCCCACAGTGCCGCTGCCTGTTGGCTGGGTCCCCGGCTCGCTGGGAAAACCTTGCCCAGGACCTCATTGGCGATGCTCCGGGCGGCGTCCCTCACAGCTGCGGTGTCGGCTGTGGGGCTAAGCGGGGCAAGCCTCACCCTCCTCACCCTCGCGGCTCTGCCCCGCTCACCGCACAGGCCCCGAGCTGGTGGGACCGGCTGTCAGTGGCTGCTGGCTGCCACGCTGCTGGCCGTTTCCCAGTCCCCAGCAGGAGATGCCGAGGGAGCTGCCGGCAGAGGTGGCAGCTTGCAGCCGGTGCTCGTGGGTCCCTGCAGCCGAGCTGTGGGTGCTGCTGCCTCCCTGGGGGTAGTCTCCTCCTGCAGCACCAACCTGTTGCAGGGCCGTGCCTCACGGCGCACCACACCATCCATCTGCAAGAGAAGCCGAGAAGAGAGGGGCTGTGTCACTGTGGCCCTTGTCCCTGCATCCCACCCAGAAGAGCTCCTGTGGCCGGGATCCCCCACCAGCCCCCAGGACAGCGCTCGTCCCCCTGGGAGAGGACTGGTTGCCCTACAGTGACTCCCGGGAGCATCCCTGGCATGCCTGGACTCAGCCTGCCAGGCATGGCACACGGGGCCCAGCTTGTGATGGGGGCCAAGCCCCCCTGTCCCCTCCTGCACCTCCCACCCGCCCCATCGACAGCTCCCGGGCTGGCGAAGGTGTTTGGCCCCGTCTCCCGCAGGCTCCCTACCTCTGTGCGGCGCCTCCCGGTGGCCAGTGAGGTCTCTGGGCAGGGGAGCCGTGGCAGTCCGTCCCTACGAAGGGACGAGGCCGGGCTCCGCCTGCCCTGCAGCGCTGCCTCTGGGCCACCTGCAGGCAGGAGGAGGAGAAAGCATGGGATGGAGGGGGCTGCCTTGGCACAGCAGCCCTCACGCTGACAGCGAGCCCAGCCCCGGCTCCAAGGGGGGCAGCCCTGTGCAGCCCCATCCCACCACCTCCTGCCCGGTCCCTCACCTGGCGCCTCTCCTGCTGGCTCGACAGCCCCTTGTCGGGCTGGGAGTGGGCGTTTGCCTCTTCATCCATTAGCATCTTTGGCGTCCTTGGCCGTAGATCTGCTTGACAAAGACAGGACAAGCAGGTGCCTTTGCCCCCTCTTCTGTTGCAGAAGGCAGAGGTGTGCAGCGTCCAGGCAGGACAGGAGACACTGCTTGCAGGTTGCAAGCTCTGTCTCCTGCCTCCTCTGCACCCAGGCTGCCGGGCCCCTCCTTGTGACCAACATCAGGGTCCTGGAAGGACTCCGGGAATGAGGGGTTGACACAGATGTTGCATATCTTGATATCTTCCCACGGGGACAGGTCTTTGGCACTATGGTCCTCGCACTTCTCCTCTGTGGTCAAGGACCCTGGCTTTTCCTCTGGGCTGTCCTGCTTCCACCCCAGGATGTCCTTCCCGAGTTGGGCCAGGTTGGGCCAGGTTGCGCCCGGTGCGGGCCAGGAAGCTCCTCTCCAGCTCCTCCAGGTACTCTGTCTTGAGGGACAGGATGGATGGCTCCTCCGCAAAGCTCCTGTGGTGTGTCCACAGCAACCTCTCATTGAGGTCGCAGTTGACACGCAGTGCTGACCTTGCTGGCTCGTGAACTGCTGCTCGTCCCCGGCGCCGTGTCCCTGCCCGGGGAAGCTGGCGCAGGGGCGCTGCTGGCAGCACCGGTGCCCCAGGCTTCACAGGGCTCAGGCACGGGCCGAGCTGTGGGGGCCTTGCCGCCGCTAGCCATCAACACCTCCTCAGATCTTGCTGTGATGGCCACGGCCCTGCTGTGTGTGAGGACCCATCCCACAGTGCCGCTGCCTGTTGGCTGGGTCCCCGGCTCGCTGGGAAAACCTTGCCCAGGACCTCATTGGCGATGCTCCGGGCGGCGTCCCTCACAGCTGCGGTGTCGGCTGTGGGGCTAAGCGGGGCAAGCCTCACCCTCCTCACCCTCGCGGCTCTGCCCCGCTCACCGCACAGGCCCCGAGCTGGTGGGACTGGCTGTCGGTGGCTGCTGGCTGCCACGCTGCTGGCCGTTTCCCAGTCCCCAGCAGGAGATGCCGAGGGAGCTGCCGGCAGAGGTGGCAGCTTGCAGCCGGTGCTCGTGGGTCCCTGCAGCTGAGCTGTGGGTGCTGCTGCCTCCCTGGGGGTAGTCTCCTCCTGCAGCACCAACCTGTTGCAGGGCCGTGCCTCACGGCGCACCACACCATCCATCTGCAAGAGAAGCCGAGAAGAGAGGGGCTGTGTCACTGTGGCCCTTGTCCCTGCATCCCACCCAGAAGAGCTCCTGTGGCCGGGATCCCCCACCAGCCCCCAGGACAGCGCTCGTCCCCCTGGGAGAGGACTGGTTGCCCTACAGTGACTCCCGGGAGCATCCCTGGCATGCCTGGACTCAGCTTGCCAGGCATGGCACACGGGGCCCAGCTTGTGATGGGGGCCGAGCCCCCCTGTCCCCTCCTGCACCTCCCACCCGCCCCATCGACAGCTCCCGGGCTGGCGAAGGTGTTTGGCCCCGTCTCCCGCAGGCTCCCTACCTCTGTGCGGCACCTCCCGGTGGCCAGTGAGGTCTCTGGGCAGGGGAGCCGTGGCAGTCCGTCCCTACGAAGGGACGAGGCCGGGCTCCGCCTGCCCTGCAGCGCTGCCTCTGGGCCACCTGCAGGCAGGAGGAGGAGAAAGCATGGGATGGAGGGGGCTGCCTTGGCACAGCAGCCCTCACGCTGACAGCGAGCCCAGCCCCGGCTCCAAGGGGGGCAGCCCTGTGCAGCCCCATCCCACCACCTCCTGCCCGGTCCCTCACCTGGCGCCTCTCCTGCTGGCTCAGCAGCCCCTTGTCGGCGTCCTTGGCCGTAGATCTGCCGCTGGCACCCAGGGAAATTGCTACTTCCAGAGGGAGCTGCTCTCCTGGGTGTGGGCATCCCAGGGCTCCCGCTCCTTAAATACCCCATGGTCACCACGGCCACCAGGTATGATGCTGTGACCCCATCGTAGAGCCATGGAGATGCCCACGCCTGGCACTGGCTGTGCTATGGCTGTGTCCGGCTGTGCCGTGGCTGTGCCCCGGCTGGGGCAGCGCTTGCTACCCCCTCACAGAGGCCGTGGCAGGACCCAGCCAACACCCCCCACAGCGGACTTCTGCCCCTGTGCTCCCTCTTCTCCAGGCCGACAAGAGACCGCACCCTTGGCCCCTCTGCCTGACCTCCGGTGCTCCAGCTCCCGACCACCTGGGGCCTCCTCTGGCTTCGCTCCACGGTGCCTGCGTCTACCCGTCCCCGGGCCGCTGCTCGGCGCTTGCCTGCGCTGCACTTCCTGGGGTGGCCGGCAGCTCATTCCTCTGCTGTACACAACATAAATAGGGATCAGTTTGTATGACTAATTACTTAACAACTATCCTAAGCAGTACACAAAGAAAAGCTGGACTCAAAGAGGCGTGCGGGGCCCCAAAAGCGCCTTTTCCCCCCACAGACCACCTCAGACATGGAGTTCACCCAAACTTCGGGGTCCGACGTGACCAGACCCTCCGCCTCCGGGGAGCCTCCCCGCACCCCTGCCCAGCCCCTGCTTTCCCCCGCAGCCCCCAACGCCCTCCTGACCCCCCTCTGCAAAACCAGCCCAAACGGCTTCTGCTCTTGCCCCCCAATCCACATCACTTAGTGCCCCTTTCTGAGCCCTAAAACCCAGATGCCCAGCCTCTGCTCAAGGCCCCAAAACGCCAGGCTCCACCCCCGCTCCTGAGCCCAAAGCCACACAACTCCCTCTCTTGCCAAAGCCCCAAAACCAGCCACGCGAGCCTGTTTGCCGGCCCCGGGAGAGCAAGCACCTCCCCAGACACCTCAGCCCCCATCACCCCCCTTCGCCGTCTCCCCTCACAGCCCCCTCAGGCCCACCGCCGCTGCCGGCCGCCTTCCTCGCGCTCCCTCCCCCCCCCCCACCCCTTCCTCGACGCTGTCCACCTGCCTCGCGACGCCGTCCGGCTGCCCGGTGCTTTCCGACCGGGCCGGGCCGGACCACGCCACGCCGCGCCGCAGCCATTTCGCGCTGCCCGCCATTTTCCCCCGGCCCCCTCCGCTCCGGAGCGCCTCGGCCCGCCCGTGCCACGCGCCCACTAGGCGTGCTCCCGGCGCCCGCCCCCGTCCTCGGAGAGGCCCGCTCCATTGGTCCGTCGTGCCGTCAATCCCCACTCCGACCAATCGGAGCGTGGCGAGCGATCTGGCTAATCGGAGCGCGGCTCCCGCGCTGTGATTGGCTCGTCACACAGAATCACACAGAATCTTAGTGGTTGGAAGGGACCTTTGAGATCATCGAGGCCAACCACATTAAAAAACAAACAAACAAACAAAAAAACCCCACAACACACAAAAACAAACAAACAAGCAAACAAACAAACAAAAAAAAAAACCACAAAAACAAAACCAAAAGTACCCACCAACTAAACCCCACACCCACAACCTCACACACAACACCCCACCACAAACCAACAATCCCGGGCACTAGAGCATGCCCTGAAGAGCCATGTCTACACCTTTCTTAAATACCTCCAGGGATGGTGACTCCACCACCTCCCTGGGCAGGCTGTTCCAGTGCTTGACCACTCTTTCAGTAAAGTAATTCTTCCTAATATCTAATCTAAACCTCCCTTGCCGCAGCTTCATACCATTTCCTCTGGTCCTGTCGTTATTCCCTTGGGAGAAGAGGCCAACCCCCGCCTCTCTACAGTTTCCTTTCAGGTAGTTGTAGAGGGCAATGAGGTCTCCCCTCAGCCTCCTCTTCCCCAAACTAAACATGCCCAGTTCCCTCAGCCTCTCCTCATAGGACTTGTTCTCCAGACCCCTCACCAGCTTGGTGGCTCTCCTCTGGACACGCTCCAGCACTTCAATGTCTTTCCTGTAGTGAGGGGCCCAAAACTGAACACAGTACTCGAGGCGAGGCCTCACCAGTGCCAAGTACAGAGGCACGATGACTTCCCTGCTCCTGCTGGCCACGCTATTCCTGATACAAGCCAGGATGCTATTGGCCTTCTTGGCCACCTGGGCACACTGCTGGCTCATGTTAAGCCCGCTGTCCACTAACACTCCCAGGTCCTTTTCTGCCGGGCAGCTTTCCAGCCACTCAGCCCCAAGCCTGTAGCGTTGCTTGGGGTTGTTGTGACCAAAATGCAGGACCCGGCACTTGGCCTTATTAAACCTCATCCCATTGGCCTTGGCCCATTGATCCAACCTGTCCAGATCCCTGCTGCCTCCTGCCAATCCGCCCAGGAGCGGTCGCCATGGTGAGGTCGCCCCGCCCGGTCGCGCATGCGCAGTAGAAAGTGTGGCGCTGCGCTCACTGCTGCCGCCTCGCGGACAGATCCCGGTACTGCAGGTGTGGGGCCACGCTTGCGCAGTACAAAGGGTGTCGCTGCCCTCACTGCTGCCGCACACCACAGAAACATCGGGGAGCTTTGCGTCCCTGCTGGAAAACGGGGGTGGGTTTTTTCCCTCCTTTCCCGCTGCACCAATCCAGCTCCCCAGAGCGGGAGGGGAAACGGGGGAAGGGGCAGCTTTTGAAAGCGCTTGGACGCCTGCAAGAGAGAGTAGAGGGGAGGGCCAGTTTTGAAATCCCTTCTAGCCATAGGCTTTCTGTGCAGTTAAGAACCATCTACAGCACGGGCGTTTACACCTCTGCACTTATTTACACATGTATAGACTTGGGGAAAATGTATTCTCTTGTTACACTTAAACAGAATATCTGTTTAGGCTTAGACTTACACACTGACATTAACATACACATTATGTAACACTCATTATGTACAAGATCCACGTAAACTGTCCCCTTAGACATCTATTGTGACACGAATATCTTTTTAGAAATATTTTATGTTTTTATATTACAAGATCTTTTTTATACTATGGAACCACAGAACCATAGAATCCTTAGAGATATAGCGCTTTGTTCTTAGCTCCTTTTACATACAGAAATATTATTTTTCCATCTCTATATAAATGAGAGATTGTTCTCTATTTCAACACTTCACACTCACATTTACAGGTTTTGTTATTTTTAAATCCTCCCCCATGACTTCTCAGATATTTGGCGGCTGTGACCCGCCTCTTTTAGGGGGGAACCCCGTTTGACCCCACATCCCCGGCTCACCTGCTCCTCTGCCGCATCACCACCCCCTTTGGTGACGCTGGGATGGCCCAAAACGACATCATCACTCCCCAAGTACCCCTCCTTTTTATTCACCACAAAAAAGACAGCACCAAATGACCAGGCCCGGGGCTGGCCCCTTCCCCTCAGGCGGCTCCACCACCGGCCGCAAACCCGGGCTGGGCCATCTATCCAGTAGCACGAGACGCGGGCAACGAGGCACCTGCAAAACAAACAACAAACCCCAACTGTAGTTCGGCGTCATCAAAACAACCACCACCGAAGAGAGTAGAGGAATTCCCTCCGACCGAGGGACGGGACAGGAGCTGAGCTACAGGAGGATTGCGGGGAAACAGCTCCGCTCCAAAGACGGCACAGCCTGCCAAAGCCGGAGCCATCCCGACGCTTCAAGTCCGTATTAAAACTAATTGATGCCATTTTGAACACGTTCTTAGCGTAACGGTGAACCCTCTGGCTGGTGCAGGGAAATGCCTGGCCCCTTCCTCCCAGCGCGGTGCAGGGAGATCACCCTGCGAGGGGCAGGACCAGGCTGTGCCGTGACCAGAATGACGCTGAGGGACCCAGCGCTGGGGCTACAGCCCGCGCGCTGCTGCTGCTCCTATCGCTCGCTCGGTCAATGCGGCTGAGAGGGAAGGGTAAAACCTCAAAGAGTATAAGGAACAATAAAGAGCAAAGCTCGGTCGTTCACTTCATGCCGAAAAGGTGTGCCTGTCTTTATATGCATTCAATAGAAATACCGATACCATAAAAGCGTTTGACTTTCCTTTGGCGCTAACTGAGCTTGCACAGCTGTGCATTGATACCATGACACCGTCCATCTCCAAAACACACAGTTATCATTTGACTATGGGGGTTTTTTGCGCGCTACCCAACCAGGAGTAGTTTTTGAATACTTCTATAAGATATCGTGAAAATAAAGTCTGTTTCTTCTGAGTATCTGCACTCTAATGAACAGTTTCTTCCCTCGTTTAGTACAAAATTATTTTCACGGTATCATTTAACTAGTAAGCGCCCCGAAAGAGAAGACTATGCTTTCGGGAAGAGAAAAGAAGAAGAGGGAAGTAAGCTTTGCATGGGCATAACATGCTCCAGAACAGACCTTACTGATGTTAACTTCAAAAGCCACACCACAAGGACCTTGGGAGAAACGCAAACATACCTTGTACTCGCAGAGCACTCTGGATCCTTCCCACCTCTCCTGTGCTGTCACGGCAGAAGAAAGGGCGACCCCGGAGAAACGGTGGCAGTTGACCTTCTGCCGAGAGAGGAAAAAGCCCTTTAGCATAAAGCCGAGTAGGAATCTAAAGCCTCCTTCTTTCTTGGAGGTTTGCAAAGACTATAGCCGACTGGAGGAAAAAGCATTTGGCATCATCTGTGGTACAGCTGTTGATAGGGGCCACTACAGCTTTGCGTTTTTTTGACTCACTGGCAGCTTTAGTTGCACTAGAGACACTTTTCAGGATACCCTGGCGCTCCTTGCTTTCCTGGCAACTTAATCCTCAAAAAGCACCTTATTTCATTCTTCCAGGGCCGGGTCAAAACCATCGAATATCCACCAATTGCTCCCACACCCAAGGTGCCAGAACACAAAGCTGTGGCTTGTCCTTGCTATCCCTTGGCAGCACTTTCATCGCCCCACAAATCTTGGGGCTCCGTGCTTTCCTGGCAACTTCATCCTCAAAACAAACAATTTTTCCCCCAAACGCCAGGGGAGGCCCCAACAGTGCCCCCTCTCCAGCCCCTAGACACACACCCCCCGCCTCAGCCCATTCCCATCTCCTCTTCACACCCTCCTCCAACTCAGGGCCCGCATCAGGCCACCCCGATCCCCAAAACAGGGGTCCCCCAGGCCCCTGGACCCCACCCCTCCTCCCAGCTCAGGGCTCCCCTCAGGCCAACCCCCACTACGATACCTGCAGGGCCCCCCCCCCATCTCCCCACGTTCCTCCTCAGTCCCCCCCCAGGCCTCCTGTTACCCCATCTCCCCTCAGCCCGCCCATAACCTCTCAGCCCACCCAGCCGCCTTCAAGGTCCCCTTATCCTCCCCGTTTCTCCTTTCAGCTCCCCTCAGGCCACCCTTTCCCCCCCACACACCCCGGGTTCCCTCCACCTCCTCGTTCCCCCTCAGAGGGACTGTTCCTCAAACCCCACTCTAGGTCCCCCCATCACCCCTCGAGGGACCCCAAGACCACCCCGTCCCCCCTCACGGCACACTCAAGCCCCCCGCCGCCCCCTGCTCATCTTGACGCGGTCCACCCGCCTCACAACTTGTTCGTGGTGGCTCCGAGGGACCGGACCGGACCGGACCGGCCTGGCTGAGGACTCGCCCGTCGGGCCCTGTTCTCTGCCCGTGCCGCCGCCCTCCTACTTCGAGCTGGCCGCCATTTTCCCCCGGCACCCTCCGCTTCCAGAGCGCCTAAGCCCGCCCACGCCGCGTGCATATTGGCCGACGCCCGCCCCCCTCATAGGAAGCCCTGCTCCATTGGCCCATCGCTGCCGTCAATCTCCACCGAACACCACCCCGGCGAGGGAATCTCACCAATCGGAGCGCGGTGGCCGCGCTGTGATTGGCCCAACTCCCCCCATCCGCCCCGGAGCGGCTGCCATGGGGAAGACGCGGGCGGAGGGGGGAAGGAGGGGGCGCGGGGCCGTTGCCGTGGCAACGGGGCCCTGCGGCCGGGCCTGACGGAGGGGCATTCATCCAAACCCGGCATTTTCTCCTTAAAAACTTTATAGATTAGTGTGCGACAGCAGAAAATAAACCCGTGTCCGCCTTCTTTCCCTCTTCCCTTCCGTCCGCTCTTGTGTCACTCCCTGGTCTGCCGGGGAAACGCCCCACTGAAAGCCAGACAGAGATCCAAGTACTTCAGAGCATACCCTCAAAACATCCGGGGGAAAAACGCCCTAACATGCAGTCACCTCTATTTGCAAACAAGTACAAGTACTGCTTAAGCACACCTAATAAACTGCGTGCTACAGCTATTTGGCAGTTGCACTTTAAACAATGCAAGTCTGTTTGTAAATTAGACAATTTTAACTTTTTTTTATAAAAGTCAAATTTAGCACAGAAAAATCAGCGAGATAAAGGGACACCCCCCCCCAGATGGTTTTACTTTTTTGGCGGGGGGAAATCCAATCCCCGGTGCCGCAATCCATCAGGCTACCAAAAAGGACTGAAGGACTGGCCAAGGCTTTGGGCTGTGCCCAACACGCAGAGGAACAGGGTTTGGCCGTGTCCCCGCTGTTACAGCCCAGAGCCCAAAGGCCAGGAAAGAGGTGCAAAGAGAGCACAAAGCCTTGCTGATGGTGATTTCTACTGCTGAGTACATCACCGCTGAAGATCCGCTCTCATGGGAACTTCATAAAAGGCAACTGCTTTGAGGGAGAAACCGGTTCCCTTTCGGAAAAATCTCTTTCCAACTGACGTCAAAATTACACACTGTAGGTTACGGAAAAAGGACATTACTGGAAGCCACACCTCACCAAAATCACGTCAGGACTGGCCGCCACCAGTGACGAGGCTGCTGATGCTTCGTGGCAAAGCCTGGAAAACCCACAGAAGCGACACCGACTTCTCCCGGTTTGTCCACATCTCTTCTTTGACCTCGATGGCTTTCAGCACAGGATGGATGGCTCCTCCGCAAAGCTCCTGTGGTGTGTCCACAGCAACCTCTCATTGAGGTCGCAGTTGACACGCAGTGCCGACCTTGCTGGCTCGTGAACTGCTGCTCGTCCCCGGCGCCCTGGCCCTGTGTCCCTGCCCGGGGAAGCTGGCGCAGGGGCGCTGCTGGCAGCACCGGTGCCCCAGGCTTCACAGGGCTCAGGCACGGGCCGAGCTGTGGGGGCCTTGCCGCCGCTAGCCATCAACACCTCCTCAGATCTTGCTGTGATGGCCACGGCCCTGCTGTGTGTGAGGACCCATCCCACAGTGCCGCTGCCTGTTGGCTGGGTCCCCGGCTCGCTGGGAAAACCTTGCCCAGGACCTCATTGGCGATGCTCCGGGCGGCGTCCCTCACAGCTGCGGTGTCGGCTGTGGGGCTGAGCGGGGCAAGCCTCACCCTCCTCACCCTCGCGGCTCTGCCCCGCTCACCGCACAGGCCCCGAGCTGGTGGGACCGGCTGTCGGTGGCTGCTGGCTGCCACGCTGCTGGCCGTTTCCCAGTCCCCAGCAGGAGATGCCGAGGGAGCTGCCGGCAGAGGTGGCAGCTTGCAGCCGGTGCTCGTGGGTCCCTGCAGCTGAGCTGTGGGTGCTGCTGCCTCCCTGGGGGTAGTCTCCTCCTGCAGCACCAACCTGTTGCAGGGCCGTGCCTCACGGCGCACCACACCATCCATCTGCAAGAGAAGCCGAGAAGAGAGGGGCTGTGTCACTGTGGCCCTTGTCCCTGCATCCCACCCAGAAGAGCTCCTGTGGCCGGGATCCCCCACCAGCCCCCAGGACAGCGCTCGTCCCCCTGGGAGAGGACTGGTTGCCCTACAGTGACTCCCGGGAGCATCCCTGGCATGCCTGGACTCAGCCTGCCAGGCATGGCACACGGGGCCCAGCTTGTGATGGGGGCCCAGCCCCCCTGTCCCCTCCTGCACCTCCCACCCGCCCCATCGACAGCTCCCGGGCTGGCGAAGGTGTTTGGCCCCGTCTCCCGCAGGCTCCCTACCTCTGTGCGGCACCTCCCGGTGGCCAGTGAGGTCTCTGGGCAGGGGAGCCGTGGCAGTCCGTCCCTACGAAGGGACGAGGCCGGGCTCCGCCTGCCCTGCAGCGCTGCCTCTGGGCCACCTGCAGGCAGGAGGAGGAGAAAGCATGGGATGGAGGGGGCTGCCTTGGCACAGCAGCCCTCACGCTGACAGCGAGCCCAGCCCCGGCTCCAAGGGGGGCAGCCCTGTGCAGCCCCATCCCACCACCTCCTGCCCGGTCCCTCACCTGGCGCCTCTCCTGCTGGCTCAGCAGCCCCTTGTCGGCGTCCTTGGCCGTAGATCTGCCGCTGGCACCCAGGGAAATTGCTACTTCCAGAGGGAGCTGCTCTCCTGGGTGTGGGCATCCCAGGGCTCCCGCTCCTTAAATACCCCATGGTCACCACGGCCACCAGGTATGATGCTGTGACCCCATCGTAGAGCCATGGAGATGCCCACGCCTGGCACTGGCTGTGCTATGGCTGTGTCCGGCTGTGCCGTGGCTGTGCCCCGGCTGGGGCAGCGCTTGCTACCCCCTCACAGAGGCCGTGGCAGGACCCAGCCAACACCCCCCACAGCGGACTTCTGCCCCTGTGCTCCCTCTTCTCCAGGCCGACAAGAGACCGCACCCTTGGCCCCTCTGCCTGACCTCCGGTGCTCCAGCTCCCGACCACCTGGGGCCTCCTCTGGCTTCGCTCCACGGTGCCTGCGTCTACCCGTCCCCGGGCCGCTGCTCGGCGCTTGCCTGCGCTGCACTTCCTGGGGTGGCCGGCAGCTCATTCCTCTGCTGTACACAACATAAATAGGGATCAGTTTGTATGACTAATTACTTAACAACTATCCTAAGCAGTACACAAAGAAAAGCTGGACTCAAAGAGGCGTGCGGGGCCCCAAAAGCGCCTTTTCCCCCCACAGACCACCTCAGACATGGAGTTCACCCAAACTTCGGGGTCCGACGTGACCAGACCCTCCGCCTCCGGGGAGCCTCCCCGCACCCCTGCCCAGCCCCTGCTTTCCCCCGCAGCCCCCAACGCCCTCCTGACCCCCCTCTGCAAAACCAGCCCAAACGGCTTCTGCTCTTGCCCCCCAATCCACATCACTTAGTGCCCCTTTCTGAGCCCTAAAACCCAGATGCCCAGCCTCTGCTCAAGGCCCCAAAACGCCGGGCTCCACCCCCGCTCCTGAGCCCAAAGCCACACAACTCCCTCTCTTGCCAAAGCCCCAAAACCAGCCACGCGAGCCTGTTTGCTGGCCCCGGGAGAGCAAGCACCTCCCCAGACACCTCAGCCCCCATCACCCCCCTTCGCCGTCTCCCCTCACAGCCCCCTCAGGCCCACCGCCACTGCCGGCCGCCTTCCTCGCGCTCCCTCCCCCCCCCCCACCCCTTCCTCGACGCTGTCCACCTGCCTCGCGACGCCGTCCGGCTGCCCGGTGCTTTCCGACCAGGCCGGGCCGGACCACGCCACGCCGCGCCGCAGCCATTTCGCGCTGCCCGCCATTTTCCCCCGGCCCCCTCCGCTCCGGAGCGCCTCGGCCCGCCCGTGCCATGCGCCCACTAGGCGTGCTCCCGGCGCCCGCCCCCGTCCTCGGAGAGGCCCGCTCCATTGGTCCGTCGTGCCGTCAATCCCCACTCCGACCAATCGGAGCGTGGCGAGCGATCTGGCTAATCGGAGCGCGGCTCCCGCGCTGTGATTGGCTCGTCACACAGAATCACACAGAATCTTAGTGGTTGGAAGGGACCTTTGAGATCATCGAGGCCAACCACATTAAAAAACAAACAAACAAACAAAAAAACCCCACAACACACAAAAACAAACAAACAAGCAAACAAACAAACAAAAAAAAAAACCACAAAAACAAAACCAAAAGTACCCACCAACTAAACCCCACACCCACAACCTCACACACAACACCCCACCACAAACCAACAATCCCGGGCACTAGAGCATGCCCTGAAGAGCCATGTCTACACCTTTCTTAAATACCTCCAGGGATGGTGACTCCACCACCTCCCTGGGCAGGCTGTTCCAGTGCTTGACCACTCTTTCAGTAAAGTAATTCTTCCTAATATCTAATCTAAACCTCCCTTGCCGCAGCTTCATACCATTTCCTCTGGTCCTGTCGCTATTCCCTTGGGAGAAGAGGCCAACCCCCGCCTCTCTACAGTTTCCTTTCAGGTAGTTGTAGAGGGCAATGAGGTCTCCCCTCAGCCTCCTCTTCCCCAAACTAAACATGCCCAGTTCCCTCAGCCTCTCCTCATAGGACTTGTTCTCCAGACCCCTCACCAGCTTGGTGGCTCTCCTCTGGACACGCTCCAGCACTTCAATGTCTTTCCTGTAGTGAGGGGCCCAAAACTGAACACAGTACTCGAGGCGAGGCCTCACCAGTGCCAAGTACAGAGGCACGATGACTTCCCTGCTCCTGCTGGCCACGCTATTCCTGATACAAGCCAGGATGCTATTGGCCTTCTTGGCCACCTGGGCACACTGCTGGCTCATGTTAAGCCCGCTGTCCACTATCACTCCCAGGTCCTTTTCTGCCGGGCAGCTTTCCAGCCACTCAGCCCCAAGCCTGTAGCGTTGCTTGGGGTTGTTGTGACCAAAATGCAGGACCCGGCACTTGGCCTTATTAAACCTCATCCCATTGGCCTTGGCCCATTGATCCAACCTGTCCAGATCCCTGCTGCCTCCTGCCAATCCGCCCAGGAGCGGTCGCCATGGTGAGGTCGCCCCGCCCGGTCGCGCATGCGCAGTAGAAAGTGTGGCGCTGCGCTCACTGCTGCCGCCTCGCGGACAGATCCCGGTACTGCAGGTGTGGGGCCACGCTTGCGCAGTACAAAGGGTGTCGCTGCCCTCACTGCTGCCGCACACCACAGAAACATCGGGGAGCTTTGCGTCCCTGCTGGAAAACGGGGGTGGGTTTTTTCCCTCCTTTCCCGCTGCACCAATCCAGCTCCCCAGAGCGGGAGGGGAAACGGGGGAAGGGGCAGCTTTTGAAAGCGCTTGGACGCCTGCAAGAGAGAGTAGAGGGGAGGGCCAGTTTTGAAATCCCTTCTAGCCATAGGCTTTCTGTGCAGTTAAGAACCATCTACAGCACGGGCGTTTACACCTCTGCACTTATTTACACATGTATAGACTTGGGGAAAATGTATTCTCTTGTTACACTTAAACAGAATATCTGTTTAGGCTTAGACTTACACACTGACATTAACATACACATTATGTAACACTCATTATGTACAAGATCCACGTAAACTGTCCCCTTAGACATCTATTGTGACACGAATATCTTTTTAGAAATATTTTATGTTTTTATATTACAAGATCTTTTTTATACTATGGAACCACAGAACCATAGAATCCTTAGAGATATAGCGCTTTGTTCTTAGCTCCTTTTACATACAGAAATATTATTTTTCCATCTCTATATAAATGAGAGATTGTTCTCTATTTCAACACTTCACACTCACATTTACAGGTTTTGTTATTTTTAAATCCTCCCCCATGACTTCTCAGATATTTGGCGGCTGTGACCCGCCTCTTTTAGGGGGGAACCCCGTTTGACCCCACATCCCCGGCTCACCTGCTCCTCTGCCGCATCACCACCCCCTTTGGTGACGCTGGGATGGCCCAAAACGACATCATCACTCCCCAAGTACCCCTCCTTTTTATTCACCACAAAAGTGACAGCACCAAATGACCAGGCCCGGGGCTGGCCCCTTCCCCTCAGGCGGCTCCACCACCGGCCGCAAACCCGGGCTGGGCCATCTATCCAGTAGCACGAGACGCGGGCAACGAGGCACCTGCAAAACAAACAACAAACCCCAACTGTAGTTCGGCGTCATCAAAACAACCACCACCGAAGAGAGTAGAGGAATTCCCTCCGACCGAGGGACGGGACAGGAGCTGAGCTACAGGAGGATTGCGGGGAAACAGCTCCGCTCCAAAGACGGCACAGCCTGCCAAAGCCGGAGCCATCCCGACGCTTCAAGTCCGTATTAAAACTAATTGATGCCATTTTGAACACGTTCTTAGCGTAACGGTGAACCCTCTGGCTGGTGCAGGGAAACGCCTGGCCCCTTCCTCCCAGCGCGGTGCAGGGAGATCACCCTGCGAGGGGCAGGACCAGGCTGTGCCGTGACCAGAATGACGCTGAGGGACCCAGCGCTGGGGCTACAGCCCGCACGCTGCTGCTGCTCCTATCGCTCGCTCGGTCAATGCGGCTGAGAGGGAAGGGTAAAACCTCAAAGAGTATAAGGAACAATAAAGAGCAAAGCTCGGTCGTTCACTTCATGCCGAAAAGGTGTGCCTGTCTTTATATGCATTCAATAGAAATACCGATACCATAAAAGCGTTTGACTTTCCTTTGGCGCTAACTGAGCTTGCACAGCTGTGCATTGATACCATGACACCGTCCATCTCCAAAACACACAGTTATCATTTGACTATGGGGGTTTTTTGCGCGCTACCCAACCAGGAGTAGTTTTTGAATACTTCTATAAGATATCGTGAAAATAAAGTCTGTTTCTTCTGAGTATCTGCACTCTAATGAACAGTTTCTTCCCTCGTTTAGTACAAAATTATTTTCACGGTATCATTTAACTAGTAAGCGCCCCGAAAGAGAAGACTATGCTTTCGGGAAGAGAAAAGAAGAAGAGGGAAGTAAGCTTTGCATGGGCATAACATGCTCCAGAACAGACCTTACTGATGTTAACTTCAAAAGCCACACCACAAGGACCTTGGGAGAAACGCAAACATACCTTGTACTCGCAGAGCACTCTGGATCCTTCCCACCTCTCCTGTGCTGTCACGGCAGAAGAAAGGGCGACCCCGGAGAAACGGTGGCAGTTGACCTTCTGCCGAGAGAGGAAAAAGCCCTTTAGCATAAAGCCGAGTAGGAATCTAAAGCCTCCTTCTTTCTTGGAGGTTTGCAAAGACTATAGCCAACTGGAGGAAAAAGCATTTGGCATCATCTGTGGTACAGCTGTTGATAGGGGCCACTACAGCTTTGCGTTTTTTTGACTCACTGGCAGCTTTAGTTGCACTAGAGACACTTTTCAGGATACCCTGGCGCTCCTTGCTTTCCTGGCAACTTAATCCTCAAAAAGCACCTTATTTCATTCTTCCAGGGCCGGGTCAAAACCATCGAATATCCACCAATTGCTCCCACACCCAAGGTGCCAGAACACAAAGCTGTGGCTTGTCCTTGCTATCCCTTGGCAGCACTTTCATCGCCCCACAAATCTTGGGGCTCCGTGCTTTCCTGGCAACTTCATCCTCAAAACAAACAAATTTTCCCCCAAACGCCAGGGGAGGCCCCAACAGTGCCCCCTCTCCAGCCCCTAGACACACACCCCCCGCCTCAGCCCATTCCCATCTCCTCTTCACACCCTCCTCCAACTCAGGGCCCGCATCAGGCCACCCCGATCCCCAAAACAGGGGTCCCCCAGGCCCCTGGACCCCACCCCTCCTCCCAGCTCAGGGCTCCCCTCAGGCCAACCCCCACTACGATACCTGCAGGGCCCCCCCCCCATCTCCCCACGTTCCTCCTCAGTCCCCCCCCAGGCCTCCTGTTACCCCATCTCCCCTCAGCCCGCCCATAACCTCTCAGCCCACCCAGCCGCCTTCAAGGTCCCCTTATCCTCCCCGTTTCTCCTTTCAGCTCCCCTCAGGCCACCCTTTCCCCCCCACACACCCCGGGTTCCCTCCACCTCCTCGTTCCCCCTCAGAGGGACTGTTCCTCAAACCCCACTCTAGGTCCCCCCATCACCCCTCGAGGGACCCCAAGACCACCCCGTCCCCCCTCACGGCACACTCAAGCCCCCCGCCGCCCCCTGCTCATCTTGACGCGGTCCACCCGCCTCACAACTTGTTCGTGGTGGCTCCGAGGGACCGGACCGGACCGGACCGGCCTGGCTGAGGACTCGCCCGTCGGGCCCTGTTCTCTGCCCGTGCCGCCGCCCTCCTACTTCGAGCTGGCCGCCATTTTCCCCCGGCACCCTCCGCTTCCAGAGCGCCTAAGCCCGCCCACGCCGCGTGCATATTGGCCGACGCCCGCCCCCCTCATAGGAAGCCCTGCTCCATTGGCCCATCGCTGCCGTCAATCTCCACCGAACACCACCCCGGCGAGGGAATCTCACCAATCGGAGCGCGGTGGCCGCGCTGTGATTGGCCCAACTCCCCCCATCCGCCCCGGAGCGGCTGCCATGGGGAAGACGCCCAGGAGGGGGCGCGGGGCCGTTGCCGTGGCAACGGGGCCCTGCGGCCGGGCCTGACGGAGGGGCATTCATCCAAACCCGGCATTTTCTCCTTAAAAACTTTATAGATTAGTGTGCGACAGCAGAAAATAAACCCGTGTCCGCCTTCTTTCCCTCTTCCCTTCCGTCCGCTCTTGTGTCACTCCCTGGTCTGCCGGGGAAACGCCCCACTGAAAGCCAGACAGAGATCCAAGTACTTCAGAGCATACCCTCAAAACATCCGGGGGAAAAACGCCCTAACATGCAGTCACCTCTATTTGCAAACAAGTACAAGTACTGCTTAAGCACACCTAATAAACTGCGTGCTACAGCTATTTGGCAGTTGCACTTTAAACAATGCAAGTCTGTTTGTAAATTAGACAATTTTAACTTTTTTTTATAAAAGTCAAATTTAGCACAGAAAAATCAGCGAGATAAAGGGACACCCCCCCCCAGATGGTTTTACTTTTTTGGCGGGGGGAAATCCAATCCCCGGTGCCGCAATCCATCAGGCTACCAAAAAGGACTGAAGGACTGGCCAAGGCTTTGGGCTGTGCCCAACACGCAGAGGAACAGGGTTTGGCCGTGTCCCCGCTGTTACAGCCCAGAGCCCAAAGGCCAGGAAAGAGGTGCAAAGAGAGCACAAAGCCTTGCTGATGGTGATTTCTACTGCTGAGTACATCACCGCTGAAGATCCGCTCTCATGGGAACTTCATAAAAGGCAACTGCTTTGAGGGAGAAACCGGTTCCCTTTCGGAAAAATCTCTTTCCAACTGACGTCAAAATTACACACTGTAGGTTACGGAAAAAGGACATTACTGGAAGCCACACCTCACCAAAATCACGTCAGGACTGGCCGCCACCAGTGACGAGGCTGCTGATGCTTCGTGGCAAAGCCTGGAAAACCCACAGAAGCGACACCGACTTCTCCCGGTTTGTCCACATCTCTTCTTTGACCTCGATGGCTTTCAGCACAGGATGGATGGCTCCTCCGCAAAGCTCCTGTGGTGTGTCCACAGCAACCTCTCATTGAGGTCGCAGTTGACACGCAGTGCCGACCTTGCTGGCTCGTGAACTGCTGCTCGTCCCCGGCGCCCTGGCCCTGTGTCCCTGCCCGGGGAAGCTGGCGCAGGGGCGCTGCTGGCAGCACCGGTGCCCCAGGCTTCACAGGGCTCAGGCACGGGCCGAGCTGTGGGGGCCTTGCCGCCGCTAGCCATCAACACCTCCTCAGATCTTGCTGTGATGGCCACGGCCCTGCTGTGTGTGAGGACCCATCCCACAGTGCCGCTGCCTGTTGGCTGGGTCCCCGGCTCGCTGGGAAAACCTTGCCCAGGACCTCATTGGCGATGCTCCGGGCGGCGTCCCTCACAGCTGCGGTGTCGGCTGTGGGGCTGAGCGGGGCAAGCCTCACCCTCCTCACCCTCGCGGCTCTGCCCCGCTCACCGCACAGGCCCCGAGCTGGTGGGACCGGCTGTCGGTGGCTGCTGGCTGCCACGCTGCTGGCCGTTTCCCAGTCCCCAGCAGGAGATGCCGAGGGAGCTGCCGGCAGAGGTGGCAGCTTGCAGCCGGTGCTCGTGGGTCCCTGCAGCTGAGCTGTGGGTGCTGCTGCCTCCCTGGGGGTAGTCTCCTCCTGCAGCACCAACCTGTTGCAGGGCCGTGCCTCACGGCGCACCACACCATCCATCTGCAAGAGAAGCCGAGAAGAGAGGGGCTGTGTCACTGTGGCCCTTGTCCCTGCATCCCACCCAGAAGAGCTCCTGTGGCCGGGATCCCCCACCAGCCCCCAGGACAGCGCTCGTCCCCCTGGGAGAGGACTGGTTGCCCTACAGTGACTCCCGGGAGCATCCCTGGCATGCCTGGACTCAGCCTGCCAGGCATGGCACACGGGGCCCAGCTTGTGATGGGGGCCCAGCCCCCCTGTCCCCTCCTGCACCTCCCACC
>NW_027414215.1:0-55941 GCF_964106895.1 Numenius arquata | reverse complement strand
CCAGAACCTTACAGAATCCCACAGACTCCTACCAACCCCTGCGGGCACTTACACAACCCTACAGGTCCCTACGGAAATCTACGGGACTCTATGGGCCCCTAGGGAACCCTTCAGATTTCGATGGAACCCTATGAGGCCCTCTGGAACCCTACAGAATACTCCAGGACCCGACAGCACTCTACAAGACCCTTAGCAACACAACGGAACCTCACTAAAACCCTATGGGCTCCTACAGAACACTGCAGGTGCCTACGGAACCCTACAGACCCCTACGGAACCCTACAGACACCTGCGGGCACTTACGGAACCCTGCAGGCCCCTACGGAACCCTACAGGTCCATACAGAACCCCACAGGGCCCTACGGAACTTTACCAGCCACTACGGAACTCTACGGGCCCCTACGGAACCCTGCAGAACCCTCCAGAACCTTACAGAATCCCACGGATTCCTAAAGACTCCTGCGGGCACTTACTCAACCCTAGAGGACCCTACGGAACACTACTGGCTCCTGCGGTACTCCACAGGCCTCTAGGGAACCTACGAAGCTCTACGGAACCCTATGGATCCTTACGGAACAGTACGGGCCCCTTCAGACCTCTGCGGGCGCTTATGGAAACCTACAGGACCCTACCGAAACTGTACGAGACTCTACAGGCCCCTAGGGAACACCACAGGCCCCTACGGAACCCTACACAACCCTCCGGAAACATATGGCACCCTACCAGCTCCTACCAACCCCTGCGGGCACTTACATAACTCTACAGGTCCCTACGGAAATCTACGGGACTCTACGGGCCCCTAGGGAACCCTTCAGATTTCGACGGAACCCTACCAGCCCCTCTGGAACCCTACAGAATACTCCAGGACCCGACAGCACTCTACAAGACCCTTAGCAACACAACAGAACCTCACTAAAACCCTATGGGCTCCTACAGAACACTGCAGGTGCCTACGGAACCCTACAGACCCCTACGGAACCCTACAGACACCTGCGGGCACTTATGGAACCCTGCAGGCCCCTACGGAACCCTACAGGTCCATACAGAACCCCACAGGGCCCTACGGAACTTTACCAGCCACTACGGAACTCTACGGGTCCCTACGGAACCCTGCAGAACCCTCCAGAACCTTACAGAATCCCACAGACTCCTACCAACCCCTGCGGGCACTTACACAACCCTACAGGTCCCTACGGAAATCTACGGGACTCTATGGGCCCCTAGGGAACCCTTCAGATTTCGATGGAACCCTATGAGGCCCTCTGGAACCCTACAGAATACTCCAGGACCCGACAGCACTCTACAAGACCCTTAGCAACACAACGGAACCTCACTAAAACCCTATGGGCTCCTACAGAACACTGCAGGTGCCTACGGAACCCTACAGACCCCTACGGAACCCTACAGACACCTGCGGGCACTTACGGAACCCTGCAGGCCCCTACGGAACCCTACAGGTCCATACAGAACCCCACAGGGCCCTACGGAACTTTACCAGCCACTACGGAACTCTACGGGCCCCTACGGAACCCTGCAGAACCCTCCGGAACCTTACAGAATCCCACAGACTCCTACAGACTTCTGCGGGCACTTACACAACCCTACAGGTCCCTACGGAAATCTACGGGACTCTATGGGCCCCTAGGGAACCCTACAGATTTCGACGGAACCCTACGAGCCCCTCTGGAACCCTACAGAATACTCCAGAACCCGACAGCACTCTACAAGACCCTTAGCAACACAACGGAACCTCACTAAAACCCTATGGGCTCCTACAGAACACTGCAGGTGCCTACGGAAACCTACAGACCCCTACAGAATACTACCAGCCACTACAGAAAAATATGGCCCCTACGGAACTCTACGGAACCTGGCAGAAACACTGTGCGCCCCTACAGGCCCTTGCGGGCACTTGCAGAACTCTGCAGGAACCCACGGAACTTTATGGAACCCTACCAGCCCCTACGGAAGCCTAAAGACCCTTGCAGGCAGTTACGGAACGGTACAGGGCCCTAGGGAACTTTACCAGCCACTACGGAACTCTACGGGCCCCTACGGAACCCTGCAGAACCCTCCAGAACCTTACAGAATCCCACGGATTCCTACAGACTCCTGCGGGCACTTACTCAACCCTAGAGGACCCTACGGAACACTACTGGCTCCTGCGGTACTCCACAGGCCTCTAGGGAACCTACGAAGCTCTACGGAACCCTATGGATCCTTACGGAACAGTACGGGCCCCTTCAGACCTCTGCGGGCGCTTATGGAAACCTACAGGACCCTACCGAAACTGTACGAGACTCTACAGGCCCCTAGGGAACACCACAGGCCCCTACGGAACCCTACACAACCCTCCGGAAACATATGGCACCCTACCAGCTCCTACCAACCCCTGCGGGCACTTACATAACTCTACAGGCCCCTACGGAAATCTACGGGACTCTACGGGCCCCTAGGGAACCCTTCAGATTTCGACGGAACCCTACCAGCCCCTCTGGAACCCTACAGAATACTCCAGGACCCGACAGCACTCTACAAGACCCTTAGCAACACAACGGAACCTCACTAAAACCCTATGGGCTCCTACAGAACACTGCAGGTGCCTACGGAACCCTACAGACCCCTACGGAACCCTACAGACACCTGCGGGCACTTATGGAACCCTGCAGGCCCCTACGGAACCCTACAGGTCCATACAGAACCCCACAGGGCCCTACGGAACTTTACCAGCCACTACGGAACTCTACGGGTCCCTACGGAACCCTGCAGAACCCTCCAGAACCTTACAGAATCCCACAGACTCCTACAGACTTCTGCGGGCACTTACACAACCCTACAGGTCCCTACGGAAATCTACGGGACTCTATGGGCCCCTAGGGAACCCTTCAGATTTCGATGGAACCCTATGAGGCCCTCTGGAACCCTACAGAATACTCCAGGACCCGACAGCACTCTACAAGACCCTTAGCAACACAACGGAACCTCACTAAAACCCTATGGGCTCCTACAGAACACTGCAGGTGCCTACGGCACCCTACAGACCCCTACGGAACCCTACAGACACCTGCGGGCACTTACGGAACCCTGCAGGCCCCTACGGAACCCTACAGGTCCATACAGAACCCCACAGGGCCCTACGGAACTTTACCAGCCACTACGGAACTCTACGGGCCCCTACGGAACCCTGCAGAACCCTCCGGAACCTTACAGAATCCCACAGACTCCTACAGACTTCTGCGGGCACTTACACAACCCTACAGGTCCCTACGGAAATCTACGGGACTCTATGGGCCCCTAGGGAACCCTACAGATTTCGACGGAACCCTACGAGCCCCTCTGGAACCCTACAGAATACTCCAGAACCCGACAGCACTCTACAAGACCCTTAGCAACACAACGGAACCTCACTAAAACCCTATGGGCTCCTACAGAACACTGCAGGTGCCTACGGAAACCTACAGACCCCTACAGAATACTACCAGCCACTACAGAAAAATATGGCCCCTACGGAACTCTACGGAACCTGGCAGAAACACTGTGCGCCCCTACAGGCCCTTGCGGGCACTTGCAGAACTCTGCAGGAACCCACGGAACTTTATGGAACCCTACCAGCCCCTACGGAAGCCTAAAGACCCTTGCAGGCAGTTACGGAACGGTACAGGGCCCTAGGGAACTTTACCAGCCACTACGGAACTCTACGGGCCCCTACGGAACCCTGCAGAACCCTCCAGAACCTTACAGAATCCCACGGATTCCTACAGACTCCTGCGGGCACTTACTCAACCCTAGAGGACCCTACGGAACACTACTGGCTCCTGCGGTACTCCACAGGCCTCTAGGGAACCTACGAAGCTCTACGGAACCCTATGGATCCTTACGGAACAGTACGGGCCCCTTCAGACCTCTGCAGGCGCTTATGGAAACCTACAGGACCCTACCGAAACTGTACGAGACTCTACAGGCCCCTAGGGAACACCACAGGCCCCTACGGAACCCTACACAACCCTCCGGAAACATATGGCACCCTACCAGCTCCTACCAACCCCTGCGGGCACTTACATAACTCTACAGGCCCCTACGGAAATCTACGGGCCTCTACAGGCCCCTAGGGAACCCTTCAGATTTCGACGGAACCCTACCAGCCCCTCTGGAACCCTACAGAATACTCCAGGACCCGACAGCACTCTACAAGACCCTTAGCAACACAACAGAACCTCACTAAAACCCTATGGGCTCCTACAGAACACTGCAGGTGCCTACGGAACCCTACAGACCCCTACGGAACCCTACAGACACCTGCGGGCACTTATGGAACCCTGCAGGCCCCTACGGAACCCTACAGGTCCATACAGAACCCCACAGGGCCCTACGGAACTTTACCAGCCACTACGGAACTCTACGGGTCCCTACGGAACCCTGCAGAACCCTCCAGAACCTTACAGAATCCCACAGACTCCTACCAACCCCTGCGGGCACTTACACAACCCTACAGGTCCCTACGGAAATCTACGGGACTCTACGGGCCCCTAGGGAACCCTTCAGATTTCGATGGAACCCTATGAGGCCCTCTGGAACCCTACAGAATACTCCAGGACCCGACAGCACTCTACAAGACCCTTAGCAACACAACGGAACCTCACTAAAACCCTATGGGCTCCTACAGAACACTGCAGGTGCCTACGGAACCCTACAGACCCCTACGGAACCCTACAGACACCTGCGGGCACTTACGGAACCCTGCAGGCCCCTACGGAACCCTACAGGTCCATACAGAACCCCACAGGGCCCTACGGAACTTTACCAGCCACTACGGAACTCTACGGGCCCCTACGGAACCCTGCAGAACCCTCCGGAACCTTACAGAATCCCACAGACTCCTACAGACTTCTGCGGGCACTTACACAACCCTACAGGTCCCTACGGAAATCTACGGGACTCTATGGGCCCCTAGGGAACCCTACAGATTTCGACGGAACCCTACGAGCCCCTCTGGAACCCTACAGAATACTCCAGGACCCGACAGCACTCTACAAGACCCTTAGCAACACAACGGAACCTCACTAAAACCCTATGGGCTCCTACAGAACACTGCAGGTGCCTACGGAAACCTACAGACCCCTACAGAATACTACCAGCCACTACAGAAAAATATGGCCCCTACGGAACTCTACGGAACCTGGCAGAAACACTGTGCGCCCCTACAGGCCCTTGCGGGCACTTGCAGAACTCTGCAGGAACCCACGGAACTTTATGGAACCCTACCAGCCCCTACGGAAGCCTAAAGACCCTTGCAGGCAGTTACGGAACGGTACAGGGCCCTAGGGAACTTTACCAGCCACTACGGAACTCTACGGGCCCCTACGGAACCCTGCAGAACCCTCCAGAACCTTACAGAATCCCACGGATTCCTACAGACTCCTGCGGGCACTTACTCAACCCTAGAGGACCCTACGGAACACTACTGGCTCCTGCGGTACTCCAGAGGCCTCTAGGGAACCTACGAAGCTCTACGGAACCCTATGGATCCTTACGGAACAGTACGGGCCCCTTCAGACCTCTGCGGGCGCTTATGGAAACCTACAGGACCCTACCGAAACTGTACGAGACTCTACAGGCCCCTAGGGAACACCACAGGCCCCTACGGAACCCTACACAACCCTCCGGAAACATATGGCACCCTACAAGCTCCTACCAACCCCTGCGGGCACTTACATAACTCTACAGGCCCCTACGGAAATCTACGGGACTCTACAGGCCCCTAGGGAACCCTTCAGATTTCGACGGAACCCTACCAGCCCCTCTGGAACCCTACAGAATACTCCAGGACCCGACAGCACTCTACAAGACCCTTAGCAACACAACAGAACCTCACTAAAACCCTATGGGCTCCTACAGAACACTGCAGGTGCCTACGGAACCCTACAGACCCCTACGGAACCCTACAGACACCTGCGGGCACTTATGGAACCCTGCAGGCCCCTACGGAACCCTACAGGTCCATACAGAACCCCACAGGGCCCTACGGAACTTTACCAGCCACTACGGAACTCTACGGGTCCCTACGGAACCCTGCAGAACCCTCCAGAACCTTACAGAATCCCACAGACTCCTACCAACCCCTGCGGGCACTTACACAACCCTACAGGTCCCTACGGAAATCTACGGGACTCTATGGGCCCCTAGGGAACCCTTCAGATTTCGATGGAACCCTATGAGGCCCTCTGGAACCCTACAGAATACTCCAGGACCCGACAGCACTCTACAAGACCCTTAGCAACACAACGGAACCTCACTAAAACCCTATGGGCTCCTACAGAACACTGCAGGTGCCTACGGCACCCTACAGACCCCTACGGAACCCTACAGACACCTGCGGGCACTTACGGAACCCTGCAGGCCCCTACGGAACCCTACAGGTCCATACAGAACCCCACAGGGCCCTACGGAACTTTACCAGCCACTACGGAACTCTACGGGCCCCTACGGAACCCTGCAGAACCCTCCGGAACCTTACAGAATCCCACAGACTCCTACAGACTTCTGCGGGCACTTACACAACCCTACAGGTCCCTACGGAAATCTACGGGACTCTATGGGCCCCTAGGGAACCCTACAGATTTCGACGGAACCCTACGAGCCCCTCTGGAACCCTACAGAATACTCCAGGACCCGACAGCACTCTACAAGACCCTTAGCAACACAACGGAACCTCACTAAAACCCTATGGGCTCCTACAGAACACTGCAGGTGCCTACGGAAACCTACAGACCCCTACAGAATACTACCAGCCACTACAGAAAAATATGGCCCCTACGGAACTCTACGGAACCTGGCAGAAACACTGTGGGCCCCTACAGGCCCTTGCGGGCACTTGCAGAACTCTGCAGGAACCCACGGAACTTTATGGAACCCTACCAGCCCCTACGGAAGCCTAAAGACCCTTGCAGGCAGTTACGGAACGGTACAGGGCCCTAGGGAACTTTACCAGCCACTACGGAACTCTACGGGCCCCTACGGAACCCTGCAGAACCCTCCAGAACCTTACAGAATCCCACGGATTCCTACAGACTCCTGCGGGCACTTACTCAACCCTAGAGGACCCTACGGAACACTACTGGCTCCTGCGGTACTCCACAGGCCTCTAGGGAACCTACGAAGCTCTACGGAACCCTATGGATCCTTACGGAACAGTACGGGCCCCTTCAGACCTCTGTGGGCGCTTATGGAAACCTACAGGACCCTACCGAAACTGTACGAGACTCTACAGGCCCCTAGGGAACACCACAGGCCCCTACGGAACCCTACACAACCCTCCGGAAACATATGGCACCCTACAAGCTCCTACCAACCCCTGCGGGCACTTACATAACTCTACAGGCCCCTACGGAAATCTACGGGACTCTACAGGCCCCTAGGGAACCCTTCAGATTTCGACGGAACCCTACCAGCCCCTCTGGAACCCTACAGAATACTCCAGGACCCGACAGCACTCTACAAGACCCTTAGCAACACAACAGAACCTCACTAAAACCCTATGGGCTCCTACAGAACACTGCAGGTGCCTACGGAACCCTACAGACCCCTACGGAACCCTACAGACACCTGCGGGCACTTACGGAACCCTGCAGGCCCCTACGGAACCCTACAGGTCCATACAGAACCCCACAGGGCCCTACGGAACTTTACCAGCCACTACGGAACTCTACGGGCCCCTACGGAACCCTGCAGAACCCTCCGGAACCTTACAGAATCCCACAGACTCCTACAGACTTCTGCGGGCACTTACACAACCCTACAGGTCCCTACGGAAATCTACGGGACTCTATGGGCCCCTAGGGAACCCTATAGATTTCGATGGAACCCTATGAGGCCCTCTGGAACCCTACAGAATACTCCAGGACCCGACAGCACTCTACAAGACCCTTAGCAACACAACGGAACCTCACTAAAACCCTATGGGCTCCTACAGAACACTGTAGGCGCCTACGGAAACCTACAGACCCCTACAGAATACTACCAGCCACTACAGAAAAATATGGCCCCTACGGAACTCTACGGAACCTGGCAGAAACACTGTGCGCCCCTACAGGCCCTTGCGGGCACTTGCAGAACTCTGCAGGAACCCACGGAACTTTATGGAACCCTACCAGCCCCTACGGAAGCCTAAAGACCCTTGCAGGCAGTTACGGAACGGTACAGGGCCCTAGGGAACTTTACCAGCCACTACGGAACTCTACGGGCCCCTACGGAACCCTGCAGAACCCTCCAGAACCTTACAGAATCCCACGGATTCCTACAGACTCCTGCGGGCACTTACTCAACCCTAGAGGACCCTACGGAACACTACTGGCTCCTGCGGTACTCCACAGGCCTCTAGGGAACCTACGAAGCTCTACGGAACCCTATGGATCCTTACGGAACAGTACGGGCCCCTTCAGACCTCTGTGGGCGCTTATGGAAACCTACAGGACCCTACCGAAACTGTACGAGACTCTACAGGCCCCTAGGGAACACCACAGGCCCCTACGGAACCCTACACAACCCTCCGGAAACATATGGCACCCTACAAGCTCCTACCAACCCCTGCGGGCACTTACATAACTCTACAGGCCCCTACGGCAATCTACGGGACTCTACAGGCCCCTAGGGAACCCTTCAGATTTCGACGGAACCCTACCAGCCCCTCTGGAACCCTACAGAATACTCCAGGACCCGACAGCACTCTACAAGACCCTTAGCAACACAACAGAACCTCACTAAAACCCTATGGGCTCCTACAGAACACTGCAGGTGCCTACGGAACCCTACAGACCCCTACGGAACCCTACAGACACCTGCGGGCACTTATGGAACCCTGCAGGCCCCTACGGAACCCTACAGGTCCATACAGAACCCCACAGGGCCCTACGGAACTTTACCAGCCACTACGGAACTCTACGGGTCCCTACGGAACCCTGCAGAACCCTCCAGAACCTTACAGAATCCCACAGACTCCTACAGACTTCTGCGGGCACTTACACAACCCTACAGGTCCCTACGGAAATCTACGGGACTCTATGGGCCCCTAGGGAACCCTTCAGATTTCGATGGAACCCTATGAGGCCCTCTGGAACCCTACAGAATACTCCAGGACCCGACAGGACTCTACAAGACCCTTAGCAACACAACGGAACCTCACTAAAACCCTATGGGCTCCTACAGAACACTGCAGGTGCCTACGGAACCCTACAGACCCCTACGGAACCCTACAGACACCTGCGGGCACTTACGGAACCCTGCAGGCCCCTACGGAACCCTACAGGTCCATACAGAACCCCACAGGGCCCTACGGAACTTTACCAGCCACTACGGAACTCTACGGGCCCCTACGGAACCCTGCAGAACCCTCCGGAACCTTACAGAATCCCACAGACTCCTACAGACTTCTGCGGGCACTTACACAACCCTACAGGTCCCTACGGAAATCTACGGGACTCTATGGGCCCCTAGGGAACCCTATAGATTTCGATGGAACCCTATGAGGCCCTCTGGAACCCTACAGAATACTCCAGGACCCGACAGCACTCTACAAGACCCTTAGCAACACAACGGAACCTCACTAAAACCCTATGGGCTCCTACAGAACACTGTAGGCGCCTACGGAAACCTACAGACCCCTACAGAATACTACCAGCCACTACAGAAAAATATGGCCCCTACGGAACTCTACGGAACCTGGCAGAAACACTGTGCGCCCCTACAGGCCCTTGCGGGCACTTGCAGAACTCTGCAGGAACCCACGGAACTTTATGGAACCCTACCAGCCCCTACGGAAGCCTAAAGACCCTTGCAGGCAGTTACGGAACGGTACAGGGCCCTAGGGAACTTTACCAGCCACTACGGAACTCTACGGGCCCCTACGGAACCCTGCAGAACCCTCCAGAACCTTACAGAATCCCACGGATTCCTACAGACTCCTGCGGGCACTTACTCAACCCTAGAGGACCCTACGGAACACTACTGGCTCCTGCGGTACTCCAGAGGCCTCTAGGGAACCTACGAAGCTCTACGGAACCCTATGGATCCTTACGGAACAGTACGGGCCCCTTCAGACCTCTGTGGGCGCTTATGGAAACCTACAGGACCCTACCGAAACTGTACGAGACTCTACAGGCCCCTAGGGAACACCACAGGCCCCTACGGAACCCTACACAACCCTCCGGAAACATATGGCACCCTACAAGCTCCTACCAACCCCTGCGGGCACTTACATAACTCTACAGGACCCTACGGCAATCTACGGGACTCTACAGGCCCCTAGGGAACCCTTCAGATTTCGACGGAACCCTACCAGCCCCTCTGGAACCCTACAGAATACTCCAGGACCCGACAGCACTCTACAAGACCCTTAGCAACACAACAGAACCTCACTAAAACCCTATGGGCTCCTACAGAACACTGCAGGTGCCTACGGAACCCTACAGACCCCTACGGAACCCTACAGACACCTGCGGGCACTTATGGAACCCTGCAGGCCCCTACGGAACCCTACAGGTCCATACAGAACCCCACAGGGCCCTACGGAACTTTACCAGCCACTACGGAACTCTACGGGTCCCTACGGAACCCTGCAGAACCCTCCAGAACCTTACAGAATCCCACAGACTCCTACCAACCCCTGCGGGCACTTACACAACCCTACAGGTCCCTACGGAAATCTACGGGACTCTATGGGCCCCTAGGGAACCCTTCAGATTTCGATGGAACCCTATGAGGCCCTCTGGAACCCTACAGAATACTCCAGGACCCGACAGCACTCTACAAGACCCTTAGCAACACAACGGAACCTCACTAAAACCCTATGGGCTCCTACAGAACACTGCAGGTGCCTACGGAACCCTACAGACCCCTACGGAACCCTACAGACACCTGCGGGCACTTACGGAACCCTGCAGGCCCCTACGGAACCCTACAGGTCCATACAGAACCCCACAGGGCCCTACGGAACTTTACCAGCCACTACGGAACTCTACGGGTCCCTACGGAACCCTGCAGAACCCTCCAGAACCTTACAGAATCCCACAGACTCCTACAGACTTCTGCGGGCACTTACACAACCCTACAGGTCCCTACGGAAATCTACGGGACTCTATGGGCCCCTAGGGAACCCTTCAGATTTCGATGGAACCCTATGAGGCCCTCTGGAACCCTACAGAATACTCCAGGACCCGACAGGACTCTACAAGACCCTTAGCAACACAACGGAACCTCACTAAAACCCTATGGGCTCCTACAGAACACTGCAGGTGCCTACGGAACCCTACAGACCCCTACGGAACCCTACAGACACCTGCGGGCACTTACGGAACCCTGCAGGCCCCTACGGAACCCTACAGGTCCATACAGAACCCCACAGGGCCCTACGGAACTTTACCAGCCACTACGGAACTCTACGGGCCCCTACGGAACCCTGCAGAACCCTCCGGAACCTTACAGAATCCCACAGACTCCTACAGACTTCTGCGGGCACTTACACAACCCTACAGGTCCCTACGGAAATCTACGGGACTCTATGGGCCCCTACGGAACCCTGCAGAACCCTCCGGAACCTTACAGAATCCCACAGACTCCTACAGACTTCTGCGGGCACTTACACAACCCTACAGGTCCCTACGGAAATCTACGGGACTCTATGGGCCCCTAGGGAACCCTATAGATTTCGATGGAACCCTATGAGGCCCTCTGGAACCCTACAGAATACTCCAGGACCCGACAGCACTCTACAAGACCCTTAGCAACACAACGGAACCTCACTAAAACCCTATGGGCTCCTACAGAACACTGTAGGCGCCTACGGAAACCTACAGACCCCTACAGAATACTACCAGCCACTACAGAAAAATATGGCCCCTACGGAACTCTACGGAACCTGGCAGAAACACTGTGCGCCCCTACAGGCCCTTGCGGGCACTTGCAGAACTCTGCAGGAACCCACGGAACTTTATGGAACCCTACCAGCCCCTACGGAAGCCTAAAGACCCTTGCAGGCAGTTACGGAACGGTACAGGGCCCTAGGGAACTTTACCAGCCACTACGGAACTCTACGGGCCCCTACGGAACCCTGCAGAACCCTGCAGAACCTTACAGAATCCCACGGATTCCTACAGACTCCTGCGGGCACTTACTCAACCCTAGAGGACCCTACGGAACACTACTGGCTCCTGCGGTACTCCACAGGCCTCTAGGGAACCTACGAAGCTCTACGGAACCCTATGGATCCTTACGGAACAGTACGGGCCCCTTCAGACCTCTGTGGGCGCTTATGGAAACCTACAGGACCCTACCGAAACTGTACGAGACTCTACAGGCCCCTAGGGAACACCACAGGCCCCTACGGAACCCTACACAACCCTCCGGAAACATATGGCACCCTACAAGCTCCTACCAACCCCTGCGGGCACTTACATAACTCTACAGGACCCTACGGCAATCTACGGGACTCTACAGGCCCCTAGGGAACCCTTCAGATTTCGACGGAACCCTACCAGCCCCTCTGGAACCCTACAGAATACTCCAGGACCCGACAGCACTCTACAAGACCCTTAGCAACACAACAGAACCTCACTAAAACCCTATGGGCTCCTACAGAACACTGCAGGTGCCTACGGAACCCTACAGACCCCTACGGAACCCTACAGACACCTGCGGGCACTTATGGAACCCTGCAGGCCCCTACGGAACCCTACAGGTCCATACAGAACCCCACAGGGCCCTACGGAACTTTACCAGCCACTACGGAACTCTACGGGTCCCTACGGAACCCTGCAGAACCCTCCAGAACCTTACAGAATCCCACAGACTCCTACCAACCCCTGCGGGCACTTACACAACCCTACAGGTCCCTACGGAAATCTACGGGACTCTATGGGCCCCTAGGGAACCCTTCAGATTTCGATGGAACCCTATGAGGCCCTCTGGAACCCTACAGAATACTCCAGGACCCGACAGCACTCTACAAGACCCTTAGCAACACAACGGAACCTCACTAAAACCCTATGGGCTCCTACAGAACACTGCAGGTGCCTACGGAACCCTACAGACCCCTACGGAACCCTACAGACACCTGCGGGCACTTACGGAACCCTGCAGGCCCCTACGGAACCCTACAGGTCCATACAGAACCCCACAGGGCCCTACGGAACTTTACCAGCCACTACGGAACTCTACGGGTCCCTACGGAACCCTGCAGAACCCTCCAGAACCTTACAGAATCCCACAGACTCCTACAGACTTCTGCGGGCACTTACACAACCCTACAGGTCCCTACGGAAATCTACGGGACTCTATGGGCCCCTAGGGAACCCTTCAGATTTCGATGGAACCCTATGAGGCCCTCTGGAACCCTACAGAATACTCCAGGACCCGACAGGACTCTACAAGACCCTTAGCAACACAACGGAACCTCACTAAAACCCTATGGGCTCCTACAGAACACTGCAGGTGCCTACGGAACCCTACAGACCCCTACGGAACCCTACAGACACCTGCGGGCACTTACGGAACCCTGCAGGCCCCTACGGAACCCTACAGGTCCATACAGAACCCCACAGGGCCCTACGGAACTTTACCAGCCACTACGGAACTCTACGGGCCCCTACGGAACCCTGCAGAACCCTCCGGAACCTTACAGAATCCCACAGACTCCTACAGACTTCTGCGGGCACTTACACAACCCTACAGGTCCCTACGGAAATCTACGGGACTCTATGGGCCCCTAGGGAACCCTATAGATTTCGATGGAACCCTATGAGGCCCTCTGGAACCCTACAGAATACTCCAGGACCCGACAGCACTCTACAAGACCCTTAGCAACACAACGGAACCTCACTAAAACCCTATGGGCTCCTACAGAACACTGTAGGCGCCTACGGAAACCTACAGACCCCTACAGAATACTACCAGCCACTACAGAAAAATATGGCCCCTACGGAACTCTACGGAACCTGGCAGAAACACTGTGCGCCCCTACAGGCCCTTGCGGGCACTTGCAGAACTCTGCAGGAACCCACGGAACTTTATGGAACCCTACCAGCCCCTACGGAAGCCTAAAGACCCTTGCAGGCAGTTACGGAACGGTACAGGGCCCTAGGGAACTTTACCAGCCACTACGGAACTCTACGGGCCCCTACGGAACCCTGCAGAACCCTGCAGAACCTTACAGAATCCCACGGATTCCTACAGACTCCTGCGGGCACTTACTCAACCCTAGAGGACCCTACGGAACACTGCCAGCTCCTATGGAAGGAACCCTACGGGCCCCTACAGAACACTACTGGCTCCTGCGGTACTCCACAGGCCTCTAGGGAACCTACGAAGCTCTACGGAGCCTTATGGATCCTTACGGAACAGTACGGGCCCATTCAGACCTCTGCGGGCACTTATGGAAACCTACAGGACCCTACGGAACTCTACGAGACTCTACAGGCCCCTAGGGAACACCACAGGCCCCTACGGAACCGTACGAGACTCTACAGGCCCTTAGGGAACACCACAGGCCCCTACGGAACCCTACACAACCCTCTGGAAACTTATGGAACCCTACAAGCTCCTACCAACCCCTGCGGGCACTTACACAACCCTACAGGTCCCTACGGAAATCTACGGGACTCTATGGGCCCCTAGGGAACCCTACAGATTTCGACGGAACCCTACGAGCCCCTCTGGAACCCTACAGAATACTCCAGGACCCGACAGCACTCTACAAGACCCTTAGCAACACAACGGAACCTCACTAAAACCCTATGGGCTCCTACAGAACACTGCAGGTGCCTACGGAAACCTACAGACCCCTACAGAATACTACCAGCCACTACAGAAAAATATGGCCCTTACGGAACTCTACGGAACCTGGCAGAAACACTGTGCGCCCCTACAGGCCCTTGCGGGCACTTGCAGAACTCTGCAGGAACCCACGGAACTTTATGGAACCCTACCAGCCCCTACGGAAGCCTAAAGACCCTTGCAGGCAGTTACGGAACGGTACAGGGCCCTAGGGAACTTTACCAGCCACTACGGAACTCTACGGGC
Source organism: Numenius arquata (assembly GCF_964106895.1). Taxonomy (NCBI): domain Eukaryota; kingdom Metazoa; phylum Chordata; class Aves; order Charadriiformes; family Scolopacidae; genus Numenius; species Numenius arquata. The sequence continues at coordinate 40,875 of NW_027414215.1, read as the reverse complement.
CCCTACGGAACCCTGCAGAACCCTCCAGAACCTTACAGAATCCCACGGATTCCTACAGACTCCTGCGGGCACTTACTCAACCCTAGAGGACCCTACGGAACACTGCCAGCTCCTATGGAAGGAACCCTACGGGCCCCTAGAGAACACTACTGGCTCCTGCGGTACTCCAGAGGCCTCTAGGGAACCTACGAAGCTCTACGGAGCCCTATGGATCCTTACGGCACAGTACGGGCCCCTTCAGACCTCTGCGGGCGCTTATGGAAACCTACAGGACCCTACGGAACTGTACGAGACTCTACAGGCCCCTAGGGAACACCACAGGCCCCTACGGAACCGTACGAGACTCTACAGGCCCTTAGGGAACACCACAGGCCCCTACGGAACCCTACACAACCCTCTGGAAACTTATGGAACCCTATAAGCTCCTACCAACACCTGCGAGCACTTACACAACCCTACAGGTCCCTACGGAAATCTACGGGACTCTATGGGCCCCTAGGGAACCCTACAGATTTCGACGGAACCCTACGAGCCCCTCTGGAACCCTACAGAATACTCCAGGACCCGACAGCACTCTACAAGACCCTTAGCAACACAACGGAACCTCACTAAAACCCTATGGGCTCCTACAGAACACTGCAGGTGCCTACGGAAACCTACAGACCCCTACAGAATACTACCAGCCACTACAGAAAAATATGGCCCCTACGGAACTCTACGGAACCTGGCAGAAACACTGTGCGCCCCTACAGGCCCTTGCGGGCACTTGCAGAACTCTGCAGGAACCCACGGAACTTTATGGAACCCTACCAGCCCCTACGGAAGCCTAAAGAGCCTTGCAGGCAGTTACGGAACGGTACAGGGCCCTAGGGAACTTTACCAGCCACTATGGAACTCTACGGGCCCCTGCGGAACCCTGCAGAACCCTCCGGAACCTTACAGAATCCCACGGATTCCTACAGACTCCTGCGGGCACTTACTCAACCCTAGAGGACCCTACGGAACACTGCCAGCTCCTATGGAAGGAACCCTACGGGCCCCTACAGAACACTACTGGCTCCTGCTGTACTCCAGATACCTCTAGGGAACCTACGAAGCTCTACGGAGCCCTATGGATCCTTACGGAACAGTACGGGCCCCTTCAGACCTCTGCGGGCGCTTATGGAAACCTACAGGACCCTACAGAACTGTACGAGACTACAGGCCCCTACGGAACTGTACGAGACTCTACAGGCCCTTAGGGAGCACCACAGGCCCCTACGGAACCGTACGAGACTCTACAGGCCCTTAGGGAACACCACAGGCCCCTACGGAAACCTACACAACCCTCTGGAAACTTATGGAACCCTACAAGCTCCTACCAACCCCTGCGAGCACTTACACAACCCTACAGGTCCCTACGGAAATCTACGGGACTCTATGGGCCCCTAGGGAACCCTACAGATTTCGACGGAACCCTACGAGCCCCTCTGGAACCCTACAGAATACTCCAGGACCCGACAGCACTCTACAAGACCCTTAGCAACACAACGGAACCTCACTAAAACCCTATAGGCTCCTACAGAACACTGTAGGTGCCTACGGAAACCTACAGACCCCTACAGAATACTACCAGCCACTACAGAAAAATATGGCCCCTACGGAACTCTACGGAACCTGGCAGAAACACTGTGCGCCCCTACAGGCCCTTGCGGGCACTTGCAGAACTCTGCAGGAACCCACGGAACTTTATGGAACCCTACCAGCCCCTACGGAAGCCTAAAGACCCTTGCAGGCAGTTACGGAACGGTACAGGGCCCTAGGGAACTTTACCAGCCACTACGGAACTCTACGGGCCCCTACGGAACCCTGCAGAACCCTCCAGAACCTTACAGAATCCCACGGATTCCTACAGACTCCTGCAGGCACTTACTCAACCCTAGAGGACCCTACGGAACACTGCCAGCTCCTATGGAAGGAACCCTACGGGCCCCTACAGAACACTACTGGCTCCTGCGGTACTCCACAGGCCTCTAGGGAACCTACGAAGCTCTACGGAGCCTTATGGATCCTTACGGAACAGTACGGGCCCATTCAGACCTCTGCGGGCACTTATGGAAACCTACAGGACCCTACGGAACTCTACGAGACTCTACAGGCCCCTAGGGAACACCACAGGCCCCTACGGAACCGTACGAGACTCTACAGGCCCTTAGGGAACACCACAGGCCCCTACGGAACCCTACACAACCCTCTGGAAACTTATGGAACCCTACAAGCTCCTACCAACCCCTGCGAGCACTTACACAACCCTACAGGTCCCTACGGAAATCTACGGGACTCTATGGGCCCCTAGGGAACCCTACAGATTTCGACGGAACCCTACGAGCCCCTCTGGAACCCTACAGAATACTCCAGGACCCGACAGCACTCTACAAGACCCTTAGCAACACAACGGAACCTCACTAAAACCCTATGGGCTCCTACAGAACACTGTAGGTGCCTACGGAAACCTACAGACCCCTACAGAATACTACCAGCCACTACAGAAAAATATGGCCCCTACGGAACTCTACGGAACCTGGCAGAAACACTGTGCGCCCCTACAGGCCCTTGCGGGCACTTGCAGAACTCTGCAGGAACCCACGGAACTTTATGGAACCCTACCAGCCCCTACGGAAGCCTAAAGACCCTTGCAGGCAGTTACGGAACGGTACAGGGCCCTAGGGAACTTTACCAGCCACTACGGAACTCTACGGGCCCCTACGGAACCCTGCAGAACCCTGCAGAACCTTACAGAATCCCACGGATTCCTACAGACTCCTGCGGGCACTTACTCAACCCTAGAGGACCCTACGGAACACTGCCAGCTCCTATGGAAGGAACCCTACGGGCCCCTACAGAACACTACTGGCTCCTGCGGTACTCCACAGGCCTCTAGGGAACCTACGAAGCTCTACGGAGCCTTATGGATCCTTACGGAACAGTACGGGCCCATTCAGACCTCTGCGGGCACTTATGGAAACCTACAGGACCCTACGGAACTCTACGAGACTCTACAGGCCCCTAGGGAACACCACAGGCCCCTACGGAACCGTACGAGACTCTACAGGCCCTTAGGGAACACCACAGGCCCCTACGGAACCCTACACAACCCTCTGGAAACTTATGGAACCCTACAAGCTCCTACCAACCCCTGCGGGCACTTACACAACCCTACATGTCCCTACGGAAATCTACGGGACTCTATGGGCCCCTAGGGAACCCTACAGATTTCGACGGAACCCTACGAGCCCCTCTGGAACCCTACAGAATACTCCAGGACCCGACAGCACTCTACAAGACCCTTAGCAACACAACGGAACCTCACTAAAACCCTATGGGCTCCTACAGAACACTGCAGGTGCCTACGGAAACCTACAGACCCCTACAGAATACTACCAGCCACTACAGAAAAATATGGCCCCTACGGAACTCTACGGAACCTGGCAGAAACACTGTGCGCCCCTACAGGCCCTTGCGGGCACTTGCAGAACTCTGCAGGAACCCACGGAACTTTATGGAACCCTACCAGCCCCTACGGAAGCCTAAAGACCCTTGCAGGCAGTTACGGAACGGTACAGGGCCCTAGGGAACTTTACCAGCCACTACGGAACTCTACGGGCCCCTACGGAACCCTGCAGAACCCTCCAGAACCTTACAGAATCCCACGGATTCCTACAGACTCCTGCGGGCACTTACTCAACCCTAGAGGACCCTACGGAACACTGCCAGCTCCTATGGAAGGAACCCTACGGGCCCCTACAGAACACTACTGGCTCCTGCGGTACTCCACAGGCCTCTAGGGAACCTACGAAGCTCTACGGAGCCCTATGGATCCTTACGGCACAGTACGGGCCCCTTCAGACCTCTGCGGGCGCTTATGGAAACCTACAGGACCCTACGGAACTGTACGAGACTCTACAGGCCCCTAGGGAACACCACAGGCCCCTACGGAACCGTACGAGACTCTACAGGCCCTTAGGGAACACCACAGGCCCCTACGGAACCCTACACAACCCTCTGGAAACTTATGGAACCCTATAAGCTCCTACCAACACCTGCGAGCACTTACACAACCCTACAGGTCCCTACGGAAATCTACGGGACTCTATGGGCCCCTAGGGAACCCTACAGATTTCGACGGAACCCTACGAGCCCCTCTGGAACCCTACAGAATACTCCAGGACCCGACAGCACTCTACAAGACCCTTAGCAACACAACGGAACCTCACTAAAACCCTATGGGCTCCTACAGAACACTGCAGGTGCCTACGGAAACCTACAGACCCCTACAGAATACTACCAGCCACTACAGAAAAATATGGCCCCTACGGAACTCTACGGAACCTGGCAGAAACACTGTGCGCCCCTACAGGCCCTTGCGGGCACTTGCAGAACTCTGCAGGAACCCACGGAACTTTATGGAACCCTACCAGCCCCTACGGAAGCCTAAAGACCCTTGCAGGCAGTTACGGAACGGTACAGGGCCCTAGGGAACTTTACCAGCCACTACGGAACTCTACGGGCCCCTGCGGAACCCTGCAGAACCCTCCGGAACCTTACAGAATCCCACGGATTCCTACAGACTCCTGCGGGCACTTACTCAACCCTAGAGGACCCTACGGAACACTGCCAGCTCCTATGGAAGGAACCCTACGGGCCCCTACAGAACACTACTGGCTCCTGCGGTACTCCAGATACCTCTAGGGAACCTACGAAGCTCTACGGAGCCCTATGGATCCTTACGGAACAGTACGGGCCCCTTCAGACCTCTGCGGGCGCTTATGGAAACCTACAGGACCCTACAGAACTGTACGAGACTCTACAGGCCCCTACGGAACTGTACGAGACTCTACAGGCCCTTAGGGAGCACCACAGGCCCCTACGGAACCGTACGAGACTCTACAGGCCCTTAGGGAACACCACAGGCCCCTACGGAAACCTACACAACCCTCTGGAAACTTATGGAACCCTACAAGCTCCTACCAACCCCTGCGAGCACTTACACAACCCTACAGGTCCCTACGGAAATCTACGGGACTCTATGGGCCCCTAGGGAACCCTACAGATTTCGACGGAACCCTACGAGCCCCTCTGGAACCCTACAGAATACTCCAGGACCCGACAGCACTCTACAAGACCCTTAGCAACACAACGGAACCTCACTAAAACCCTATGGGCTCCTACAGAACACTGTAGGTGCCTACGGAAACCTACAGACCCCTACAGAATACTACCAGCCACTACAGAAAAATATGGCCCCTACGGAACTCTACGGAACCTGGCAGAAACACTGTGCGCCCCTACAGGCCCTTGCGGGCACTTGCAGAACTCTGCAGGAACCCACGGAACTTTATGGAACCCTACCAGCCCCTACGGAAGCCTAAAGACCCTTGCAGGCAGTTACGGAACGGTACAGGGCCCTAGGGAACTTTACCAGCCACTACGGAACTCTACGGGCCCCTACGGAACCCTGCAGAACCCTCCAGAACCTTACAGAATCCCACGGATTCCTACAGACTCCTGCGGGCACTTACTCAACCCTAGAGGACCCTACGGAACAATGCCAGCTCCTATGGAAGGAACCCTACGGGCCCCTACAGAACACTACTGGCTCCTGCGGTACTCCACAGGCCTCTAGGGAACCTACGAAGCTCTACGGAGCCCTATGGATCCTTACGGCACAGTACGGGCCCCTTCAGACCTCTGCGGGCGCTTATGGAAACCTACAGGACCCTACGGAACTGTACGAGACTCTACAGGCCCCTAGGGAACACCACAGGCCCCTACGGAACCGTACGAGACTCTACAGGCCCTTAGGGAACACCACAGGCCCCTACGGAACCCTACACAACCCTCTGGAAACTTATGGAACCCTATAAGCTCCTACCAACACCTGCGAGCACTTACACAACCCTACAGGTCCCTACGGCAATCTACGGGACTCTATGCGCCCCTAGGGAACCCTATAGATTTCGATGGAACCCTACGAGCCCCTCCTGAACCCTACAGAATACTCCAGGACCCGACAGCACTCTACAAGACCCTTAGCAACACAACGGAACCTCACTAAAACCCTATGGGCTCCTACAGAACACTGTAGGCGCCTACGGAACCCTACAGACCCCTACAGAATACTACCAGCCACTATAGAAAAATATGGCCCTTACGGAACTCTACGGAACCTGGCAGAAACACTGTGCGCCCCTACAGGCCCTTGCGGGCACTTGCAGAACTCCGCAGGAACCCACGGAACTTTATGGAACCCTACCAGCCCCTACGGAAGCCTAAAGACCCTTGCAGGCAGTTACGGAACGGTACAGGGCCCTAGGGAACTTTACCAGCCACTACGGAACTCTACGGGCCCCTACGGAACCCTGCAGAACCCTCCAGAACCTTACAGAATCCCACGGATTCCTACAGACTCCTGCGGGCACTTACTCAACCCTAGAGGACCCTACGGAACACTGCCAGCTCCTATGGAAGGAACCCTACGGGCCCCTACAGAACACTACTGGCTCCTGCGGTACTCCACAGGCCTCTAGGGAACCTACGAAGCTCTACGGAGCCCTATGGATCCTTACGGCACAGTACGGGCCCCTTCAGACCTCTGCGGGCGCTTATGGAAACCTACAGGACCCTACGGAACTGTACGAGACTCTACAGGCCCCTAGGGAACACCACAGGCCCCTACGGAACCGTACGAGACTCTACAGGCCCTTAGGGAACACCACAGGCCCCTACGGAACCCTACACAACCCTCTGGAAACTTATGGAACCCTATAAGCTCCTACCAACACCTGCGAGCACTTACACAACCCTACAGGTCCCTACGGCAATCTACGGGACTCTATGCGCCCCTAGGGAACCCTATAGATTTCGATGGAACCCTACGAGCCCCTCCTGAACCCTACAGAATACTCCAGGACCCGACAGCACTCTACAAGACCCTTAGCAACACAACGGAACCTCACTAAAACCCTATGGGCTCCTACAGAACACTGTAGGCGCCTACGGAACCCTACAGACCCCTACAGAATACTACCAGCCACTATAGAAAAATATGGCCCTTACGGAACTCTACGGAACCTGGCAGAAACACTGTGCGCCCCTACAGGCCCTTGCGGGCACTTGCAGAACTCCGCAGGAACCCACGGAACTTTATGGAACCCTACCAGCCCCTACGGAAGCCTAAAGACCCTTGCAGGCAGTTACGGAACGGTACAGGGCCCTAGGGAACTTTACCAGCCACTACGGAACTCTACGGGCCCCTACGGAACCCTGCAGAACCCTCCGGAACCTTACAGAATCCCACGGATTCCTACAGACTCCTGCGGGCACTTACTCAACCCTAGAGGACCCTACGGAACACTGCCAGCTCCTATGGAAGGAACCCTACAGGCCCCTACAGAACACTACTGGCTCCTGCGGTACTCCAGAGGCCTCTAGGGAACCTACGAAGCTCTACGGAACCCTATGGATCCTTACGGAACAGTACGGGCCCCTTCAGACCTCTGCGGGCGCTTATGGAAACCTACAGGACCCTACCGAAACTGTACGAGACTCTACAGGCCCCTAGGGAACACCACAGGCCCCTACGGAACCCTACACAACCCTCCGGAAACATATGGCACCCTACAAGCTCCTACCAACCCCTGCGGGCACTTACATAACTCTACAGGCCCCTACGGAAATCTACGGGCCTCTACAGGCCCCTAGGGAACCCTTCAGATTTCGACGGAACCCTACCAGCCCCTCTGGAACCCTACAGAATATTCCAGGACCCGACAGCACTCTACAAGACCCTTAGCAACACAACAGAACCTCACTAAAACCCTATGGGCTCCTACAGAACACTGCAGGTGCCTACGGAACCCTACAGACCCCTACGGAACCCTACAGACACCTGCGGGCACTTATGGAACCCTGCAGGCCCCTACGGAACCCTACAGGTCCATACAGAACCCCACAGGGCCCTACGGAACTTTACCAGCCACTACGGAACTCTACGGGTCCCTACGGAACCCTGCAGAACCCTCCAGAACCTTACAGAATCCCACAGACTCCTACCAACCCCTGCGGGCACTTACACAACCCTACAGGTCCCTACGGAAATCTACGGGACTCTATGGGCCCCTAGGGAACCCTTCAGATTTCGATGGAACCCTATGAGGCCCTCTGGAACCCTACAGAATACTCCAGGACCCGACAGCACTCTACAAGACCCTTAGCAACACAACGGAACCTCACTAAAACTCTATGGGCTCCTACAGAACACTGCAGGTGCCTACGGAACCCTACAGACCCCTACGGAACCCTACAGACACCTGCGGGCACTTACGGAACCCTGCAGGCCCCTACGGAACCCTACAGGTCCATACAGAACCCCACAGGGCCCTACGGAACTTTACCAGCCACTACGGAACTCTACGGGCCCCTACGGAACCCTGCAGAACCCTCCGGAACCTTACAGAATCCCACAGACTCCTACAGACTTCTGCGGGCACTTACACAACCCTACAGGTCCCTACGGAAATCTACGGGACTCTATGGGCCCCTAGGGAACCCTACAGATTTCGACGGAACCCTACGAGCCCCTCTGGAACCCTACAGAATACTCCAGGACCCGACAGCACTCTACAAGACCCTTAGCAACACAACGGAACCTCACTAAAACCCTATGGGCTCCTACAGAACACTGCAGGTGCCTACGGAAACCTACAGACCCCTACAGAATACTACCAGCCACTACAGAAAAATATGGCCCCTACGGAACTCTACGGAACCTGGCAGAAACACTGTGTGCCCCTACAGGCCCTTGCGGGCACTTGCAGAACTCTGCAGGAACCCACAGAACTTTATGGAACCCTACCAGCCCCTACGGAAGCCTAAAGACCCTTGCAGGCAGTTACGGAACGGTACAGGGCCCTAGGGAACTTTACCAGCCACTACGGAACTCTACGGGCCCCTACGGAACCCTGCAGAACCCTCCAGAACCTTACAGAATCCCACGGATTCCTACAGACTCCTGCGGGCACTTACTCAACCCTAGAGGACCCTACGGAACACTACTGGCTCCTGCGGTACTCCACAGGCCTCTAGGGAACCTACGAAGCTCTACGGAACCCTATGGATCCTTACGGAACAGTACGGGCCCCTTCAGACCTCTGTGGGCGCTTATGGAAACCTACAGGACCCTACCGAAACTGTACGAGACTCTACAGGCCCCTAGGGAACACCACAGGCCCCTACGGAACCCTACACAACCCTCCGGAAACATATGGCACCCTACAAGCTCCTACCAACCCCTGCGGGCACTTACATAACTCTACAGGCCCCTACGGAAATCTACGGGACTCTACAGGCCCCTAGGGAACCCTTCAGATTTCGACGGAACCCTACCAGCCCCTCTGGAACCCTACAGAATACTCCAGGACCCGACAGCACTCTACAAGACCCTTAGCAACACAACAGAACCTCACTAAAACCCTATGGGCTCCTACAGAACACTGCAGGTGCCTACGGAACCCTACAGACCCCTACGGAACCCTACAGACACCTGCGGGCACTTATGGAACCCTGCAGGCCCCTACGGAACCCTACAGGTCCATACAGAACCCCACAGGGCCCTACGGAACTTTACCAGCCACTACGGAACTCTACGGGTCCCTACGGAACCCTGCAGAACCCTCCAGAACCTTACAGAATCCCACAGACTCCTACCAACCCCTGCGGGCACTTACACAACCCTACAGGTCCCTACGGAAATCTACGGGACTCTATGGGCCCCTAGGGAACCCTTCAGATTTCGATGGAACCCTATGAGGCCCTCTGGAACCCTACAGAATACTCCAGGACCCGACAGCACTCTACAAGACCCTTAGCAACACAACGGAACCTCACTAAAACCCTATGGGCTCCTACAGAACACTGCAGGTGCCTACGGCACCCTACAGACCCCTACGGAACCCTACAGACACCTGCGGGCACTTACGGAACCCTGCAGGCCCCTACGGAACCCTACAGGTCCATACAGAACCCCACAGGGCCCTACGGAACTTTACCAGCCACTACGGAACTCTACGGGTCCCTACGGAACCCTGCAGAACCCTCCGGAACCTTACAGAATCCCACAGACTCCTACAGACTTCTGCGGGCACTTACACAACCCTACAGGTCCCTACGGAAATCTACGGGACTCTATGGGCCCCTAGGGAACCCTACAGATTTCGACGGAACCCTACGAGCCCCTCTGGAACCCTACAGAATACTCCAGGACCCGACAGCACTCTACAAGACCCTTAGCAACACAACGGAACCTCACTAAAACCCTATGGGCTCCTACAGAACACTGCAGGTGCCTACGGAAACCTACAGACCCCTACAGAATACTACCAGCCACTACAGAAAAATATGGCCCCTACGGAACTCTACGGAACCTGGCAGAAACACTGTGCGCCCCTACAGGCCCTTGCGGGCACTTGCAGAACTCTGCAGGAACCCACGGAACTTTATGGAACCCTACCAGCCCCTACGGAAGCCTAAAGACCCTTGCAGGCAGTTACGGAACGGTACAGGGCCCTAGGGAACTTTACCAGCCACTACGGAACTCTACGGGCCCCTACGGAACCCTGCAGAACCCTCCAGAACCTTACAGAATCCCACGGATTCCTACAGACTCCTGCGGGCACTTACTCAACCCTAGAGGACCCTACGGAACACTACTGGCTCCTGCGGTACTCCACAGGCCTCTAGGGAACCTACGAAGCTCTACGGAACCCTATGGATCCTTACGGAACAGTACGGGCCCCTTCAGACCTCTGCGGGCGCTTATGGAAACCTACAGGACCCTACCGAAACTGTACGAGACTCTACAGGCCCCTAGGGAACACCACAGGCCCCTACGGAACCCTACACAACCCTCCGGAAACATATGGCACCCTACAAGCTCCTACCAACCCCTGCGGGCACTTACATAACTCTACAGGCCCCTACGGAAATCTACGGGACTCTACGGGCCCCTAGGGAACCCTTCAGATTTCGATGGAACCCTACCAGCCCCTCTGGAACCCTACAGAATACTCCAGGACCCGACAGCACTCTACAAGACCCTTAGCAACACAACAGAACCTCACTAAAACCCTATGGGCTCCTACAGAACACTGCAGGTGCCTACGGAACCCTACAGACCCCTACGGAACCCTACAGACACCTGCGGGCACTTATGGAACCCTGCAGGCCCCTACGGAACCCTACAGGTCCATACAGAACCCCACAGGGCCCTACGGAACTTTACCAGCCACTACGGAACTCTACGGGTCCCTACGGAACCCTGCAGAACCCTCCAGAACCTTACAGAATCCCACAGACTCCTACCAACCCCTGCGGGCACTTACACAACCCTACAGGTCCCTACAGAAATCTACGGGACTCTATGGGCCCCTAGGGAACCCTTCAGATTTCGATGGAACCCTATGAGGCCCTCTGGAACCCTACAGAATACTCCAGGACCCGACAGCACTCTACAAGACCCTTAGCAACACAACGGAACCTCACTAAAACCCTATGGGCTCCTACAGAACACTGCAGGTGCCTACGGAACCCTACAGACCCCTACGGAACCCTACAGACACCTGCGGGCACTTACGGAACCCTGCAGGCCCCTACGGAACCCTACAGGTCCATACAGAACCCCACAGGGCCCTACGGAACTTTACCAGCCACTACGGAACTCTACGGGCCCCTACGGAACCCTGCAGAACCCTCCGGAACCTTACAGAATCCCACAGACTCCTACAGACTTCTGCGGGCACTTACACAACCCTACAGGTCCCTACGGAAATCTACGGGACTCTATGGGCCCCTAGGGAACCCTACAGATTTCGACGGAACCCTACGAGCCCCTCTGGAACCCTACAGAATACTCCAGGACCCGACAGCACTCTACAAGACCCTTAGCAACACAACGGAACCTCACTAAAACCCTATGGGCTCCTACAGAACACTGTAGGCGCCTACGGAAACCTACAGACCCCTACAGAATACTACCAGCCACTACAGAAAAATATGGCCCCTACGGAACTCTACGGAACCTGGCAGAAACACTGTGCGCCCCTACAGGCCCTTGCGGGCACTTGCAGAACTCTGCAGGAACCCACGGAACTTTATGGAACCCTACCAGCCCCTACGGAAGCCTAAAGACCCTTGCAGGCAGTTACGGAACGGTACAGGGCCCTAGGGAACTTTACCAGCCACTACGGAACTCTACGGGCCCCTACGGAACCCTGCAGAACCCTCCAGAACCTTACAGAATCCCACGGATTCCTACAGACTCCTGCGGGCACTTACTCAACCCTAGAGGACCCTACGGAACACTACTGGCTCCTGCGGTACTCCACAGGCCTCTAGGGAACCTACGAAGCTCTACGGAACCCTATGGATCCTTACGGAACAGTACGGGCCCCTTCAGACCTCTGCGGGCGCTTATGGAAACCTACAGGACCCTACCGAAACTGTACGAGACTCTACAGGCCCCTAGGGAACACCACAGGCCCCTACGGAACCCTACAGGTCCATACAGAACCCCACAGGGCCCTACGGAACTTTACCAGCCACTACGGAACTCTACGGGTCCCTACGGAACCCTGCAGAACCCTCCAGAACCTTACAGAATCCCACAGACTCCTACCAACCCCTGCGGGCACTTACACAACCCTACAGGTCCCTACAGAAATCTACGGGACTCTATGGGCCCCTAGGGAACCCTTCAGATTTCGATGGAACCCTATGAGGCCCTCTGGAACCCTACAGAATACTCCAGGACCCGACAGCACTCTACAAGACCCTTAGCAACACAACGGAACCTCACTAAAACCCTATGGGCTCCTACAGAACACTGCAGGTGCCTACGGAACCCTACAGACCCCTACGGAACCCTACAGACACCTGCGGGCACTTACGGAACCCTGCAGGCCCCTACGGAACCCTACAGGTCCATACAGAACCCCACAGGGCCCTACGGAACTTTACCAGCCACTACGGAACTCTACGGGCCCCTACGGAACCCTGCAGAACCCTCCGGAACCTTACAGAATCCCACAGACTCCTACAGACTTCTGCGGGCACTTACACAACCCTACAGGTCCCTACGGAAATCTACGGGACTCTATGGGCCCCTAGGGAACCCTACAGATTTCGACGGAACCCTACGAGCCCCTCTGGAACCCTACAGAATACTCCAGGACCCGACAGCACTCTACAAGACCCTTAGCAACACAACGGAACCTCACTAAAACCCTATGGGCTCCTACAGAACACTGCAGGTGCCTACGGAAACCTACAGACCCCTACAGAATACTACCAGCCACTACAGAAAAATATGGCCCCTACGGAACTCTACGGAACCTGGCAGAAACACTGTGCGCCCCTACAGGCCCTTGCGGGCACTTGCAGAACTCTGCAGGAACCCACGGAACTTTATGGAACCCTACCAGCCCCTACGGAAGCCTAAAGACCCTTGCAGGCAGTTACGGAACGGTACAGGGCCCTAGGGAACTTTACCAGCCACTACGGAACTCTACGGGCCCCTACGGAACCCTGCAGAACCCTCCAGAACCTTACAGAATCCCACGGATTCCTACAGACTCCTGCGGGCACTTACTCAACCCTAGAGGACCCTACGGAACACTACTGGCTCCTGCGGTACTCCACAGGCCTCTAGGGAACCTACGAAGCTCTACGGAACCCTATGGATCCTTACGGAACAGTACGGGCCCCTTCAGACCTCTGCGGGCGCTTATGGAAACCTACAGGACCCTACCGAAACTGTACGAGACTCTACAGGCCCCTTGAAAACACCACAGGCCCCTACGGAACCCTACACAACCCTCCGGAAACATATGGCACCCTACCAGCTCCTACCAACCCCTGCGGGCACTTACATAACTCTACAGGCCCCTACGGAAATCTACGGGACTCTACAGGCCCCTAGGGAACCCTTCAGATTTCGACGGAGCCCTACCAGCCCCTCTGGAACCCTACAGAATACTCCAGGACCCGACAGCACTCTACAAGACCCTTAGCAACACAACAGAACCTCACTAAAACCCTATGGGCTCCTACAGAACACTGCAGGTGCCTACGGAACCCTACAGACCCCTACGGAACCCTACAGACACCTGCGGGCACTTATGGAACCCTGCAGGCCCCTACGGAACCCTACAGGTCCATACAGAACCCCACAGGGCCCTACGGAACTTTACCAGCCACTACGGAACTCTACGGGTCCCTACGGAACCCTGCAGAACCCTCCAGAACCTTACAGAATCCCACAGACTCCTACCAACCCCTGCGGGCACTTACACAACCCTACAGGTCCCTACGGAAATCTACGGGACTCTATGGGCCCCTAGGGAACCCTTCAGATTTCGATGGAACCCTATGAGGCCCTCTGGAACCCTACAGAATACTCCAGGACCCGACAGCACTCTACAAGACCCTTAGCAACACAACGGAACCTCACTAAAACCCTATGGGCTCCTACAGAACACTGCAGGTGCCTACGGAACCCTACAGACCCCTACGGAACCCTACAGACACCTGCGGGCACTTACGGAACCCTGCAGGCCCCTACGGAACCCTACAGGTCCATACAGAACCCCACAGGGCCCTACGGAACTTTACCAGCCACTACGGAACTCTACGGGCCCCTACGGAACCCTGCAGAACCCTCCGGAACCTTACAGAATCCCACAGACTCCTACAGACTTCTGCGGGCACTTACACAACCCTACAGGTCCCTACGGAAATCTACGGGACTCTATGGGCCCCTAGGGAACCCTACAGATTTCGACGGAACCCTACGAGCCCCTCTGGAACCCTACAGAATACTCCAGGACCCGACAGCACTCTACAAGACCCTTAGCAACACAACGGAACCTCACTAAAACCCTATGGGCTCCTACAGAACACTGCAGGTGCCTACGGAACCCTACAGACCCCTACGGAACCCTACAGACACCTGCGGGCACTTACGGAACCCTGCAGGCCCCTACGGAACCCTACAGGTCCATACAGAACCCCACAGGGCCCTACGGAACTTTACCAGCCACTACGGAACTCTACGGGCCCCTACGGAACCCTGCAGAACCCTCCGGAACCTTACAGAATCCCACAGACTCCTACAGACTTCTGCGGGCACTTACACAACCCTACAGGTCCCTACGGAAATCTACGGGACTCTATGGGCCCCTAGGGAACCCTACAGATTTCGACGGAACCCTACGAGCCCCTCTGGAACCCTACAGAATACTCCAGGACCCGACAGCACTCTACAAGACCCTTAGCAACACAACGGAACCTCACTAAAACCCTATGGGCTCCTACAGACCACTGTAGGTGCCTACGGAAACCTACAGACCCCTACAGAATACTACCAGCCACTACAGAAAAATATGGCCCCTACGGAACTCTACGGAACCTGGCAGAAACACTGTGCGCCCCTACAGGCCCTTGCGGGCACTTGCAGAACTCTGCAGGAACCCACGGAACTTTATGGAACCCTACCAGCCCCTACGGAAGCCTAAAGACCCTTGCAGGCAGTTACGGAACGGTACAGGGCCCTAGGGAACTTTACCAGCCACTACGGAACTCTACGGGCCCCTACAGAACCCTGCAGAACCCTCCAGAACCTTACAGAATCCCACGGATTCCTACAGACTCCTGCGGGCACTTACTCAACCCTAGAGGACCCTACGGAACACTACTGGCTCCTGCGGTACTCCACAGGCCTCTAGGGAACCTACGAAGCTCTACGGAACCCTATGGATCCTTACGGAACAGTACGGGCCCCTTCAGACCTCTGCGGGCGCTTATGGAAACCTACAGGACCCTACCGAAACTGTACGAGACTCTACAGGCCCCTAGGGAACACCACAGGCCCCTACGGAACCCTACACAACCCTCCGGAAACATATGGCACCCTACAAGCTCCTACCAACCCCTGCGGGCACTTACATAACTCTACAGGCCCCTACGGAAATCTACGGGCCTCTACAGGCCCCTAGGGAACCCTTCAGATTTCGACGGAACCCTACCAGCCCCTCTGGAACCCTACAGAATACTCCAGGACCCGACAGCACTCTACAAGACCCTTAGCAACACAACAGAACCTCACTAAAACCCTATGGGCTCCTACAGAACACTGCAGGTGCCTACGGAACCCTACAGACCCCTACGGAACCCTACAGACACCTGCGGGCACTTATGGAACCCTGCAGGCCCCTACGGAACCCTACAGGTCCATACAGAACCCCACAGGGCCCTACGGAACTTTACCAGCCACTACGGAACTCTACGGGTCCCTACGGAACCCTGCAGAACCCTCCAGAACCTTACAGAATCCCACAGACTCCTACAGACTTCTGCGGGCACTTACACAACCCTACAGGTCCCTACGGAAATCTACGGGACTCTATGGGCCCCTAGGGAACCCTACAGATTTCGACGGAACCCTACGAGCCCCTCTGGAACCCTACAGAATACTCCAGAACCCGACAGCACTCTACAAGACCCTTAGCAACACAACGGAACCTCACTAAAACCCTATGGGCTCCTACAGAACACTGCAGGTGCCTACGGAAACCTACAGACCCCTACAGAATACTACCAGCCACTACAGAAAAATATGGCCCCTACGGAACTCTACGGAACCTGGCAGAAACACTGTGCGCCCCTACAGGCCCTTGCGGGCACTTGCAGAACTCTGCAGGAACCCACGGAACTTTATGGAACCCTACCAGCCCCTACGGAAGCCTAAAGACCCTTGCAGGCAGTTACGGAACGGTACAGGGCCCTAGGGAACTTTACCAGCCACTACGGAACTCTACGGGCCCCTACGGAACCCTGCAGAACCCTCCAGAACCTTACAGAATCCCACGGATTCCTACAGACTCCTGCGGGCACTTACTCAACCCTAGAGGACCCTACGGAACACTACTGGCTCCTGCGGTACTCCACAGGCCTCTAGGGAACCTACGAAGCTCTACGGAACCCTATGGATCCTTACGGAACAGTACGGGCCCCTTCAGACCTCTGCGGGCGCTTATGGAAACCTACAGGACCCTACCGAAACTGTACGAGACTCTACAGGCCCCTAGGGAACACCACAGGCCCCTACGGAACCCTACACAACCCTCCGGAAACATATGGCACCCTACCAGCTCCTACCAACCCCTGCGGGCACTTACATAACTCTACAGTTATGTAAAAACTGTACGGAAATCTACGGGCCTCTACAGGCCCCTAGGGAACCCTTCAGATTTTGACGGAACCTTACCAGCCCCTCTGGAACCCTACAGAATACTCCAGGACCCGACAGCACTCTACAAGACCCTTAGCAACACAACAGAACCTCACTAAAACCCTATGGGCTCCTACAGAACACTGCAGGTGCCTACGGAACCCTACAGACCCCTACGGAACCCTACAGACACCTGCGGGCACTTATGGAACCCTGCAGGCCCCTACGGAACCCTACAGGTCCATACAGAACCCCACAGGGCCCTACGGAACTTTACCAGCCACTACGGAACTCTACGGGTCCCTACGGAACCCTGCAGAACCCTCCAGAACCTTACAGAATCCCACAGACTCCTACCAACCCCTGCGGGCACTTACACAACCCTACAGGTCCCTACGGAAATCTACGGGACTCTATGGGCCCCTAGGGAACCCTTCAGATTTCGATGGAACCCTATGAGGCCCTCTGGAACCCTACAGAATACTCCAGGACCCGACAGCACTCTACAAGACCCTTAGCAACACAACGGAACCTCACTAAAACCCTATGGGCTCCTACAGAACACTGCAGGTGCCTACAGAACCCTACAGACCCCTACGGAACCCTACAGACACCTGCGGGCACTTATGGAACCCTGCAGGCCCCTACGGAACCCTACAGGTCCATACAGAACCCCACAGGGCCCTACGGAACTTTACCAGCCACTACGGAACTCTACGGGTCCCTACGGAACCCTGCAGAACCCTCCAGAACCTTACAGAATCCCACAGACTCCTACCAACCCCTGCGGGCACTTACACAACCCTACAGGTCCCTACGGAAATCTACGGGACTCTATGGGCCCCTAGGGAACCCTTCAGATTTCGATGGAACCCTATGAGGCCCTCTGGAACCCTACAGAATACTCCAGGACCCGACAGCACTCTACAAGACCCTTAGCAACACAACGGAACCTCACTAAAACCCTATGGGCTCCTACAGAACACTGCAGGTGCCTACGGCACCCTACAGACCCCTACGGAACCCTACAGACACCTGCGGGCACTTACGGAACCCTGCAGGCCCCTACGGAACCCTACAGGTCCATACAGAACCCCACAGGGCCCTACGGAACTTTACCAGCCACTACGGAACTCTACGGGTCCCTACGGAACCCTGCAGAACCCTCCGGAACCTTACAGAATCCCACAGACTCCTACAGACTTCTGCGGGCACTTACACAACCCTACAGGTCCTTACGGAAATCTACGGGACTCTATGGGCCCCTAGGGAACCCTACAGATTTCGACGGAACCCTACGAGCCCCTCTGGAACCCTACAGAATACTCCAGGACCCGACAGCACTCTACAAGACCCTTAGCAACACAACGGAACCTCACTAAAACCCTATGGGCTCTTACAGAACACTGCAGGTGCCTACGGAAACCTACAGACCCCTACAGAATACTACCAGCCACTACAGAAAAATATGGCCCCTACGGAACTCTACGGAACCTGGCAGAAACACTGTGCGCCCCTACAGGCCCTTGCGGGCACTTGCAGAACTCTGCAGGAACCCACGGAACTTTATGGAACCCTACCAGCCCCTACGGAAGCCTAAAGACCCTTGCAGGCAGTTACGGAACGGTACAGGGCCCTAGGGAACTTTACCAGCCACTACGGAACTCTACGGGCCCCTACGGAACCCTGCAGAACCCTCCAGAACCTTACAGAATCCCACGGATTCCTACAGACTCCTGCGGGCACTTACTCAACCCTAGAGGACCCTACGGAACACTACTGGCTCCTGCGGTACTCCACAGGCCTCTAGGGAACCTACGAAGCTCTACGGAACCCTATGGATCCTTACGGAACAGTACGGGCCCCTTCAGACCTCTGCGGGCGCTTATGGAAACCTACAGGACCCTACCGAAACTGTACGAGACTCTACAGGCCCCTAGGGAACACCACAGGCCCCTACGGAACCCTACACAACCCTCCGGAAACATATGGCACCCTACCAGCTCCTACCAACCCCTGCGGGCACTTACATAACTCTACAGGCCCCTACGGAAATCTACGGGCCTCTACAGGCCCCTAGGGAACCCTTCAGATTTCGACGGAACCCTACCAGCCCCTCTGGAACCCTACAGAATACTCCAGGACCCGACAGCACTCTACAAGACCCTTAGCAACACAACAGAACCTCACTAAAACCCTATGGGCTCCTACAGAACACTGCAGGTGCCTACGGAACCCTACAGACCCCTACGGAACCCTACAGACACCTGCGGGCACTTATGGAACCCTGCAGGCCCCTACGGAACCCTACAGGTCCATACAGAACCCCACAGGGCCCTACGGAACTTTACCAGCCACTACGGAACTCTACGGGCCCCTACGGAACCCTGCAGAACCCTCCGGAACCTTACAGAATCCCACAGACTCCTACAGACTTCTGCGGGCACTTACACAACCCTACAGGTCCCTACGGAAATCTACGGGACTCTATGGGCCCCTAGGGAACCCTTCAGATTTCGATGGAACCCTATGAGGCCCTCTGGAACCCTACAGAATACTCCAGGACCCGACAGCACTCTACAAGACCCTTAGCAACACAACGGAACCTCACTAAAACCCTATGGGCTCCTACAGAACACTGCAGGTGCCTACGGCACCCTACAGACCCCTACGGAACCCTACAGACACCTGCGGGCACTTACGGAACCCTGCAGGCCCCTACGGAACCCTACAGGTCCATACAGAACCCCACAGGGCCCTACGGAACTTTACCAGCCACTACGGAACTCTACGGGCCCCTACGGAACCCTGCAGAACCCTCCGGAACCTTACAGAATCCCACAGACTCCTACAGACTTCTGCGGGCACTTACACAACCCTACAGGTCCCTACGGAAATCTACGGGACTCTATGGGCCCCTAGGGAACCCTACAGATTTCGACGGAACCCTACGAGCCCCTCTGGAACCCTACAGAATACTCCAGGACCCGACAGCACTCTACAAGACCCTTAGCAACACAACGGAACCTCACTAAAACCCTATGGGCTCCTACAGAACACTGCAGGTGCCTACGGAAACCTACAGACCCCTACAGAATACTACCAGCCACTACAGAAAAATATGGCCCCTACGGAACTCTACGGAACCTGGCAGAAACACTGTGCGCCCCTACAGGCCCTTGCGGGCACTTGCAGAACTCTGCAGGAACCCACGGAACTTTATGGAACCCTACCAGCCCCTACGGAAGCCTAAAGACCCTTGCAGGCAGTTACGGAACGGTACAGGGCCCTAGGGAACTTTACCAGCCACTACGGAACTCTACGGGCCCCTACGGAACCCTGCAGAACCCTCCAGAACCTTACAGAATCCCACGGATTCCTACAGACTCCTGCGGGCACTTACTCAACCCTAGAGGACCCTACGGAACACTACTGGCTCCTGCGGTACTCCAGAGGCCTCTAGGGAACCTACGAAGCTCTACGGAACCCTATGGATCCTTACGGAACAGTACGGGCCCCTTCAGACCTCTGCGGGCGCTTATGGAAACCTACAGGACCCTACCGAAACTGTACGAGACTCTACAGGCCCCTAGGGAACACCACAGGCCCCTACGGAACCCTACACAACCCTCCGGAAACATATGGCACCCTACCAGCTCCTACCAACCCCTGCGGGCACTTACATAACTCTACAGGCCCCTACGGAAATCTACGGGCCTCTACAGGCCCCTAGGGAACCCTTCAGATTTCGACGGAACCCTACCAGCCCCTCTGGAACCCTACAGAATACTCCAGGACCCGACAGCACTCTACAAGACCCTTAGCAACACAACAGAACCTCACTAAAACCCTATGGGCTCCTACAGAACACTGCAGGTGCCTACGGAACCCTACAGACCCCTACGGAACCCTACAGACACCTGCGGGCACTTATGGAACCCTGCAGGCCCCTACGGAACCCTACAGGTCCATACAGAACCCCACAGGGCCCTACGGAACTTTACCAGCCACTACGGAACTCTACGGGTCCCTACGGAACCCTGCAGAACCCTCCAGAACCTTACAGAATCCCACAGACTCCTACCAACCCCTGCGGGCACTTACACAACCCTACAGGTCCCTACGGAAATCTACGGGACTCTATGGGCCCCTAGGGAACCCTTCAGATTTCGATGGAACCCTATGAGGCCCTCTGGAACCCTACAGAATACTCCAGGACCCGACAGCACTCTACAAGACCCTTAGCAACACAACGGAACCTCACTAAAACCCTATGGGCTCCTACAGAACACTGCAGGTGCCTACGGAACCCTACAGACCCCTACGGAACCCTACAGACACCTGCGGGCACTTACGGAACCCTGCAGGCCCCTACAGAACCCTACAGGTCCATACAGAACCCCACAGGGCCCTACGGAACTTTACCAGCCACTACGGAACTCTACGGGCCCCTACGGAACCCTGCAGAACCCTCCGGAACCTTACAGAATCCCACAGACTCCTACAGACTTCTGCGGGCACTTACACAACCCTACAGGTCCCTACGGAAATCTACGGGACTCTATGGGCCCCTAGGGAACCCTTCAGATTTCGATGGAACCCTATGAGGCCCTCTGGAACCCTACAGAATACTCCAGGACCCGACAGCACTCTACAAGACCCTTAGCAACACAACGGAACCTCACTAAAACCCTATGGGCTCCTACAGAACACTGCAGGTGCCTACGGCACCCTACAGACCCCTACGGAACCCTACAGACACCTGCGGGCACTTACGGAACCCTGCAGGCCCCTACGGAACCCTACAGGTCCATACAGAACCCCACAGGGCCCTACGGAACTTTACCAGCCACTACGGAACTCTACGGGCCCCTACGGAACCCTGCAGAACCCTCCGGAACCTTACAGAATCCCACAGACTCCTACAGACTTCTGCAGGCACTTACACAACCCTACAGGTCCCTACGGAAATCTACGGGACTCTATGGGCCCCTAGGGAACCCTACAGATTTCGACGGAACCCTACGAGCCCCTCTGGAACCCTACAGAATACTCCAGGACCCGACAGCACTCTACAAGACCCTTAGCAACACAACGGAACCTCACTAAAACCCTATGGGCTCCTACAGAACACTGCAGGTGCCTACGGAAACCTACAGACCCCTACAGAATACTACCAGCCACTACAGAAAAATATGGCCCCTACGGAACTCTACGGAACCTGGCAGAAACACTGTGCGCCCCTACAGGCCCTTGCGGGCACTTGCAGAACTCTGCAGGAACCCACGGAACTTTATGGAACCCTACCAGCCCCTACGGAAGCCTAAAGACCCTTGCAGGCAGTTACGGAACGGTACAGGGCCCTAGGGAACTTTACCAGCCACTACGGAACTCTACGGGCCCCTACGGAACCCTGCAGAACCCTCTGGAACCTTACAGAATCCCACGGATTCCTACAGACTCCTGCGGGCACTTACTCAACCCTAGAGGACCCTACGGAACACTACTGGCTCCTGCGGTACTCCACAGGCCTCTAGGGAACCTACGAAGCTCTACGGAACCCTATGGATCCTTACGGAACAGTACGGGCCCCTTCAGACCTCTGCGGGCGCTTATGGAAACCTACAGGACCCTACCGAAACTGTACGAGACTCTACAGGCCCCTAGGGAACACCACAGGCCCCTACGGAACCCTACACAACCCTCCGGAAACATATGGCACCCTACAAGCTCCTACCAACCCCTGCGGGCACTTACATAACTCTACAGGCCCCTACGGAAATCTACGGGACTCTACGGGCCCCTAGGGAACCCTTCAGATTTCGACGGAACCCTACCAGCCCCTCTGGAACCCTACAGAATACTCCAGGACCCGACAGCACTCTACAAGACCCTTAGCAACACAACAGAACCTCACTAAAACCCTATGGGCTCCTACAGAACACTGCAGGTGCCTACGGAACCCTACAGACCCCTACGGAACCCTACAGACACCTGCGGGCACTTATGGAACCCTGCAGGCCCCTACGGAACCCTACAGGTCCATACAGAACCCCACAGGGCCCTACGGAACTTTACCAGCCACTACGGAACTCTACGGGTCCCTACGGAACCCTGCAGAACCCTCCAGAACCTTACAGAATCCCACAGACTCCTACCAACCCCTGCGGGCACTTACACAACCCTACAGGTCCCTACGGAAATCTACGGGACTCTATGGGCCCCTAGGGAACCCTTCAGATTTCGATGGAACCCTATGAGGCCCTCTGGAACCCTACAGAATACTCCAGGACCCGACAGCACTCTACAAGACCCTTAGCAACACAACGGAACCTCACTAAAACCCTATGGGCTCCTACAGAACACTGCAGGTGCCTACGGCACCCTACAGACCCCTACGGAACCCTACAGACACCTGCGGGCACTTACGGAACCCTGCAGGCCCCTACGGAACCCTACAGGTCCATACAGAACCCCACAGGGCCCTACGGAACTTTACCAGCCACTACGGAACTCTACGGGTCCCTACGGAACCCTGCAGAACCCTCCGGAACCTTACAGAATCCCACAGACTCCTACAGACTTCTGCGGGCACTTACACAACCCTACAGGTCCTTACGGAAATCTACGGGACTCTATGGGCCCCTAGGGAACCCTACAGATTTCGACGGAACCCTACGAGCCCCTCTGGAACCCTACAGAATACTCCAGGACCCGACAGCACTCTACAAGACCCTTAGCAACACAACGGAACCTCACTAAAACCCTATGGGCTCTTACAGAACACTGCAGGTGCCTACGGAAACCTACAGACCCCTACAGAATACTACCAGCCACTACAGAAAAATATGGCCCCTACGGAACTCTACGGAACCTGGCAGAAACACTGTGCGCCCCTACAGGCCCTTGCGGGCACTTGCAGAACTCTGCAGGAACCCACGGAACTTTATGGAACCCTACCAGCCCCTACGGAAGCCTAAAGACCCTTGCAGGCAGTTACGGAACGGTACAGGGCCCTAGGGAACTTTACCAGCCACTACGGAACTCTACGGGCCCCTACGGAACCCTGCAGAACCCTCCAGAACCTTACAGAATCCCACGGATTCCTACAGACTCCTGCGGGCACTTACTCAACCCTAGAGGACCCTACGGAACACTACTGGCTCCTGCGGTACTCCACAGGCCTCTAGGGAACCTACGAAGCTCTACGGAACCCTATGGATCCTTACGGAACAGTACGGGCCCCTTCAGACCTCTGCGGGCGCTTATGGAAACCTACAGGACCCTACCGAAACTGTACGAGACTCTACAGGCCCCTAGGGAACACCACAGGCCCCTACGGAACCCTACACAACCCTCCGGAAACATATGGCACCCTACCAGCTCCTACCAACCCCTGCGGGCACTTACATAACTCTACAGGCCCCTACGGAAATCTACGGGCCTCTACAGGCCCCTAGGGAACCCTTCAGATTTCGACGGAACCCTACCAGCCCCTCTGGAACCCTACAGAATACTCCAGGACCCGACAGCACTCTACAAGACCCTTAGCAACACAACAGAACCTCACTAAAACCCTATGGGCTCCTACAGAACACTGCAGGTGCCTACGGAACCCTACAGACCCCTACGGAACCCTACAGACACCTGCGGGCACTTATGGAACCCTGCAGGCCCCTACGGAACCCTACAGGTCCATACAGAACCCCACAGGGCCCTACGGAACTTTACCAGCCACTACGGAACTCTACGGGCCCCTACGGAACCCTGCAGAACCCTCCGGAACCTTACAGAATCCCACAGACTCCTACAGACTTCTGCGGGCACTTACACAACCCTACAGGTCCCTACGGAAATCTACGGGACTCTATGGGCCCCTAGGGAACCCTTCAGATTTCGATGGAACCCTATGAGGCCCTCTGGAACCCTACAGAATACTCCAGGACCCGACAGCACTCTACAAGACCCTTAGCAACACAACGGAACCTCACTAAAACCCTATGGGCTCCTACAGAACACTGCAGGTGCCTACGGCACCCTACAGACCCCTACGGAACCCTACAGACACCTGCGGGCACTTACGGAACCCTGCAGGCCCCTACGGAACCCTACAGGTCCATACAGAACCCCACAGGGCCCTACGGAACTTTACCAGCCACTACGGAACTCTACGGGCCCCTACGGAACCCTGCAGAACCCTCCGGAACCTTACAGAATCCCACAGACTCCTACAGACTTCTGCGGGCACTTACACAACCCTACAGGTCCCTACGGAAATCTACGGGACTCTATGGGCCCCTAGGGAACCCTACAGATTTCGACGGAACCCTACCAGCCCCTCTGGAACCCTACAGAATACTCCAGGACCCGACAGCACTCTACAAGACCCTTAGCAACACAACGGAACCTCACTAAAACCCTATGGGCTCCTACAGAACACTGCAGGTGCCTACGGAAACCTACAGACCCCTACAGAATACTACCAGCCACTACAGAAAAATATGGCCCCTACGGAACTCTACGGAACCTGGCAGAAACACTGTGCGCCCCTACAGGCCCTTGCGGGCACTTGCAGAACTCTGCAGGAACCCACGGAACTTTATGGAACCCTACCAGCCCCTACGGAAGCCTAAAGACCCTTGCAGGCAGTTACGGAACGGTACAGGGCCCTAGGGAACTTTACCAGCCACTACGGAACTCTACGGGCCCCTACGGAACCCTGCAGAACCCTCCAGAACCTTACAGAATCCCACGGATTCCTACAGACTCCTGCGGGCACTTACTCAACCCTAGAGGACCCTACGGAACACTACTGGCTCCTGCGGTACTCCAGAGGCCTCTAGGGAACCTACGAAGCTCTACGGAACCCTATGGATCCTTACGGAACAGTACGGGCCCCTTCAGACCTCTGCGGGCGCTTATGGAAACCTACAGGACCCTACCGAAACTGTACGAGACTCTACAGGCCCCTAGGGAACACCACAGGCCCCTACGGAACCCTACACAACCCTCCGGAAACATATGGCACCCTACCAGCTCCTACCAACCCCTGCGGGCACTTACATAACTCTACAGGCCCCTACGGAAATCTACGGGCCTCTACAGGCCCCTAGGGAACCCTTCAGATTTCGACGGAACCCTACCAGCCCCTCTGGAACCCTACAGAATACTCCAGGACCCGACAGCACTCTACAAGACCCTTAGCAACACAACAGAACCTCACTAAAACCCTATGGGCTCCTACAGAACACTGCAGGTGCCTACGGAACCCTACAGACCCCTACGGAACCCTACAGACACCTGCGGGCACTTATGGAACCCTGCAGGCCCCTACGGAACCCTACAGGTCCATACAGAACCCCACAGGGCCCTACGGAACTTTACCAGCCACTACGGAACTCTACGGGTCCCTACGGAACCCTGCAGAACCCTCCAGAACCTTACAGAATCCCACAGACTCCTACCAACCCCTGCGGGCACTTACACAACCCTACAGGTCCCTACGGAAATCTACGGGACTCTATGGGCCCCTAGGGAACCCTTCAGATTTCGATGGAACCCTATGAGGCCCTCTGGAACCCTACAGAATACTCCAGGACCCGACAGCACTCTACAAGACCCTTAGCAACACAACGGAACCTCACTAAAACCCTATGGGCTCCTACAGAACACTGCAGGTGCCTACGGAACCCTACAGACCCCTACGGAACCCTACAGACACCTGCGGGCACTTACGGAACCCTGCAGGCCCCTACGGAACCCTACAGGTCCATACAGAACCCCACAGGGCCCTACGGAACTTTACCAGCCACTACGGAACTCTACGGGCCCCTACGGAACCCTGCAGAACCCTCCGGAACCTTACAGAATCCCACAGACTCCTACAGACTTCTGCGGGCACTTACACAACCCTACAGGTCCCTACGGAAATCTACGGGACTCTATGGGCCCCTAGGGAACCCTACAGATTTCGACGGAACCCTACCAGCCCCTCTGGAACCCTACAGAATACTCCAGGACCCGACAGCACTCTACAAGACCCTTAGCAACACAACGGAACCTCACTAAAACCCTATGGGCTCCTACAGAACACTGCAGGTGCCTACGGAAACCTACAGACCCCTACAGAATACTACCAGCCACTACAGAAAAATATGGCCCCTACGGAACTCTACGGAACCTGGCAGAAACACTGTGCGCCCCTACAGGCCCTTGCGGGCACTTGCAGAACTCTGCAGGAACCCACGGAACTTTATGGAACCCTACCAGCCCCTACGGAAGCCTAAAGACCCTTGCAGGCAGTTACGGAACGGTACAGGGCCCTAGGGAACTTTACCAGCCACTACGGAACTCTACGGGCCCCTACGGAACCCTGCAGAACCCTCCAGAACCTTACAGAATCCCACGGATTCCTACAGACTCCTGCGGGCACTTACTCCACCCTAGAGGACCCTACGGAACACTACTGGCTCCTGCGGTACTCCAGAGGCCTCTAGGGAACCTACGAAGCTCTACGGAACCCTATGGATCCTTACGGAACAGTACGGGCCCCTTCAGACCTCTGCGGGCGCTTATGGAAACCTACAGGACCCTACCGAAACTGTACGAGACTCTACAGGCCCCTAGGGAACACCACAGGCCCCTACGGAACCCTGCAGAACCCTCCAGAACCTTACAGAATCCCACAGACTCCTACCAACCCCTGCGGGCACTTACACAACCCTACAGGTCCCTACGGAAATCTACGGGACTCTATGGGCCCCTAGGGAACCCTTCAGATTTCGATGGAACCCTATGAGGCCCTCTGGAACCCTACAGAATACTCCAGGAC
The DNA here is from genome assembly GCF_964106895.1 of Numenius arquata. Taxonomy (NCBI): domain Eukaryota; kingdom Metazoa; phylum Chordata; class Aves; order Charadriiformes; family Scolopacidae; genus Numenius; species Numenius arquata. The sequence goes on along the minus strand of NW_027414215.1, from coordinate 12,724 downwards.
CCGACAGCACTCTACAAGACCCTTAGCAACACAACGGAACCTCACTAAAACCCTATGGGCTCCTACAGAACACTGCAGGTGCCTACGGAACCCTACAGACCCCTACGGAACCCTACAGACACCTGCGGGCACTTACGGAACCCTGCAGGCCCCTACGGAACCCTACAGGTCCATACAGAACCCCACAGGGCCCTACGGAACTTTACCAGCCACTACGGAACTCTACGGGCCCCTACGGAACCCTGCAGAACCCTCCGGAACCTTACAGAATCCCACAGACTCCTACAGACTTCTGCGGGCACTTACACAACCCTACAGGTCCCTACGGAAATCTACGGGACTCTATGGGCCCCTAGGGAACCCTACAGATTTCGACGGAACCCTACGAGCCCCTCTGGAACCCTACAGAATACTCCAGGACCCGACAGCACTCTACAAGACCCTTAGCAACACAACGGAACCTCACTAAAACCCTATGGGCTCCTACAGAACACTGCAGGTGCCTACGGAAACCTACAGACCCCTACAGAATACTACCAGCCACTACAGAAAAATATGGCCCCTACGGAACTCTACGGAACCTGGCAGAAACACTGTGCGCCCCTACAGGCCCTTGCGGGCACTTGCAGAACTCTGCAGGAACCCACGGAACTTTATGGAACCCTACCAGCCCCTACGGAAGCCTAAAGACCCTTGCAGGCAGTTACGGAACGGTACAGGGCCCTAGGGAACTTTACCAGCCACTACGGAACTCTACGGGCCCCTACGGAACCCTGCAGAACCCTCCAGAACCTTACAGAATCCCACGGATTCCTACAGACTCCTGCGGGCACTTACTCAACCCTAGAGGACCCTACGGAACACTACTGGCTCCTGCGGTACTCCACAGGCCTCTAGGGAACCTACGAAGCTCTACGGAACCCTATGGATCCTTACGGAACAGTACGGGCCCCTTCAGACCTCTGCGGGCGCTTATGGAAACCTACAGGACCCTACCGAAACTGTACGAGACTCTACAGGCCCCTAGGGAACACCACAGGCCCCTACGGAACCCTACACAACCCTCCGGAAACATATGGCACCCTACCAGCTCCTACCAACCCCTGCGGGCACTTACATAACTCTACAGGCCCCTACGGAAATCTACGGGCCTCTACAGGCCCCTAGGGAACCCTTCAGATTTCGACGGAACCCTACCAGCCCCTCTGGAACCCTACAGAATACTCCAGGACCCGACAGCACTCTACAAGACCCTTAGCAACACAACAGAACCTCACTAAAACCCTATGGGCTCCTACAGAACACTGCAGGTGCCTACGGAACCCTACAGACCCCTACGGAACCCTACAGACACCTGCGGGCACTTATGGAACCCTGCAGGCCCCTACGGAACCCTACAGGTCCATACAGAACCCCACAGGGCCCTACGGAACTTTACCAGCCACTACGGAACTCTACGGGTCCCTACGGAACCCTGCAGAACCCTCCAGAACCTTACAGAATCCCACAGACTCCTACCAACCCCTGCGGGCACTTACACAACCCTACAGGTCCCTACGGAAATCTACGGGACTCTATGGGCCCCTAGGGAACCCTTCAGATTTCGATGGAACCCTATGAGGCCCTCTGGAACCCTACAGAATACTCCAGGACCCGACAGCACTCTACAAGACCCTTAGCAACACAACGGAACCTCACTAAAACCCTATGGGCTCCTACAGAACACTGCAGGTGCCTACGGAACCCTACAGACCCCTACGGAACCCTACAGACACCTGCGGGCACTTACGGAACCCTGCAGGCCCCTACGGAACCCTACAGGTCCATACAGAACCCCACAGGGCCCTACGGAACTTTACCAGCCACTACGGAACTCTACGGGCCCCTACGGAACCCTGCAGAACCCTCCGGAACCTTACAGAATCCCACAGACTCCTACAGACTTCTGCGGGCACTTACACAACCCTACAGGTCCCTACGGAAATCTACGGGACTCTATGGGCCCCTAGGGAACCCTTCAGATTTCGATGGAACCCTATGAGGCCCTCTGGAACCCTACAGAATACTCCAGGACCCGACAGCACTCTACAAGACCCTTAGCAACACAACGGAACCTCACTAAAACCCTATGGGCTCCTACAGAACACTGCAGGTGCCTACGGCACCCTACAGACCCCTACGGAACCCTACAGACACCTGCGGGCACTTACGGAACCCTGCAGGCCCCTACGGAACCCTACAGGTCCATACAGAACCCCACAGGGCCCTACGGAACTTTACCAGCCACTACGGAACTCTACGGGCCCCTACGGAACCCTGCAGAACCCTCCGGAACCTTACAGAATCCCACAGACTCCTACAGACTTCTGCGGGCACTTACACAACCCTACAGGTCCCTACGGAAATCTACGGGACTCTATGGGCCCCTAGGGAACCCTACAGATTTCGACGGAACCCTACGAGCCCCTCTGGAACCCTACAGAATACTCCAGGACCCGACAGCACTCTACAAGACCCTTAGCAACACAACGGAACCTCACTAAAACCCTATGGGCTCCTACAGAACACTGCAGGTGCCTACGGAAACCTACAGACCCCTACAGAATACTACCAGCCACTACAGAAAAATATGGCCCCTACGGAACTCTACGGAACCTGGCAGAAACACTGTGCGCCCCTACAGGCCCTTGCGGGCACTTGCAGAACTCTGCAGGAACCCACGGAACTTTATGGAACCCTACCAGCCCCTACGGAAGCCTAAAGACCCTTGCAGGCAGTTACGGAACGGTACAGGGCCCTAGGGAACTTTACCAGCCACTACGGAACTCTACGGGCCCCTACGGAACCCTGCAGAACCCTCCAGAACCTTACAGAATCCCACGGATTCCTACAGACTCCTGCGGGCACTTACTCAACCCTAGAGGACCCTACGGAACACTACTGGCTCCTGCGGTACTCCACAGGCCTCTAGGGAACCTACGAAGCTCTACGGAACCCTATGGATCCTTACGGAACAGTACGGGCCCCTTCAGACCTCTGCGGGCGCTTATGGAAACCTACAGGACCCTACCGAAACTGTACGAGACTCTACAGGCCCCTAGGGAACACCACAGGCCCCTACGGAACCCTACACAACCCTCCGGAAACATATGGCACCCTACCAGCTCCTACCAACCCCTGCGGGCACTTACATAACTCTACAGGCCCCTACGGAAATCTACGGGCCTCTACAGGCCCCTAGGGAACCCTTCAGATTTCGACGGAACCCTACCAGCCCCTCTGGAACCCTACAGAATACTCCAGGACCCGACAGCACTCTACAAGACCCTTAGCAACACAACAGAACCTCACTAAAACCCTATGGGCTCCTACAGAACACTGCAGGTGCCTACGGAACCCTACAGACCCCTACGGAACCCTACAGACACCTGCGGGCACTTATGGAACCCTGCAGGCCCCTACGGAACCCTACAGGTCCATACAGAACCCCACAGGGCCCTACGGAACTTTACCAGCCACTACGGAACTCTACGGGTCCCTACGGAACCCTGCAGAACCCTCCAGAACCTTACAGAATCCCACAGACTCCTACCAACCCCTGCGGGCACTTACACAACCCTACAGGTCCCTACGGAAATCTACGGGACTCTATGGGCCCCTAGGGAACCCTTCAGATTTCGATGGAACCCTATGAGGCCCTCTGGAACCCTACAGAATACTCCAGGACCCGACAGCACTCTACAAGACCCTTAGCAACACAACGGAACCTCACTAAAACCCTATGGGCTCCTACAGAACACTGCAGGTGCCTACGGAACCCTACAGACCCCTACGGAACCCTACAGACACCTGCGGGCACTTACGGAACCCTGCAGGCCCCTACGGAACCCTACAGGTCCATACAGAACCCCACAGGGCCCTACGGAACTTTACCAGCCACTACGGAACTCTACGGGCCCCTACGGAACCCTGCAGAACCCTCCGGAACCTTACAGAATCCCACAGACTCCTACAGACTTCTGCGGGCACTTACACAACCCTACAGGTCCCTACGGAAATCTACGGGACTCTATGGGCCCCTAGGGAACCCTACAGATTTCGACGGAACCCTACCAGCCCCTCTGGAACCCTACAGAATACTCCAGGACCCGACAGCACTCTACAAGACCCTTAGCAACACAACGGAACCTCACTAAAACCCTATGGGCTCCTACAGAACACTGCAGGTGCCTACGGAAACCTACAGACCCCTACAGAATACTACCAGCCACTACAGAAAAATATGGCCCCTACGGAACTCTACGGAACCTGGCAGAAACACTGTGCGCCCCTACAGGCCCTTGCGGGCACTTGCAGAACTCTGCAGGAACCCACGGAACTTTATGGAACCCTACCAGCCCCTACGGAAGCCTAAAGACCCTTGCAGGCAGTTACGGAACGGTACAGGGCCCTAGGGAACTTTACCAGCCACTACGGAACTCTACGGGCCCCTACGGAACCCTGCAGAACCCTCCAGAACCTTACAGAATCCCACGGATTCCTACAGACTCCTGCGGGCACTTACTCAACCCTAGAGGACCCTACGGAACACTACTGGCTCCTGCGGTACTCCACAGGCCTCTAGGGAACCTACGAAGCTCTACGGAACCCTATGGATCCTTACGGAACAGTACGGGCCCCTTCAGACCTCTGCGGGCGCTTATGGAAACCTACAGGACCCTACCGAAACTGTACGAGACTCTACAGGCCCCTAGGGAACACCACAGGCCCCTACGGAACCCTACACAACCCTCCGGAAACATATGGCACCCTACAAGCTCCTACCAACCCCTGCGGGCACTTACATAACTCTACAGGCCCCTACGGAAATCTACGGGCCTCTACAGGCCCCTAGGGAACCCTTCAGATTTCGACGGAACCCTACGAGCCCCTCTGGAACCATACAGAATACTCCAGGACCCGACAGCACTCTACAAGACCCTTAGCAACACAACGGAACCTCACTAAAACCCTATGGGCTCCTACAGAACACTGCAGGTGCCTACGGAACCCTACAGACCCCTACGGAACCCTACAGACACCTGCGGGCACTTACGGAACCCTGCAGGCCCCTACGGAACCCTACAGGTCCATACAGAACCCCACAGGGCCCTACGGAACTTTACCAGCCACTACGGAACTCTACGGGCCCCTACGGAACCCTGCAGAACCCTCCGGAACCTTACAGAATCCCACAGACTCCTACAGACTTCTGCGGGCACTTACACAACCCTACAGGTCCCTACGGAAATCTACGGGACTCTATGGGCCCCTAGGGAACCCTACAGATTTCGACGGAACCCTACGAGCCCCTCTGGAACCCTACAGAATACTCCAGGACCCGACAGCACTCTACAAGACCCTTAGCAACACAACGGAACCTCACTAAAACCCTATGGGCTCCTACAGAACACTGCAGGCGCCTACGGAACCCTACAGACCCCTACAGAATACTACCAGCCACTACAGAAAAATATGGCCCCTACGGAACTCTACGGAACCTGGCAGAAACACTGTGCGCCCCTACAGGCCCTTGCGGGCACTTGCAGAACTCTGCAGGAACCCACGGAACTTTATGGAACCCTACCAGCCCCTACGGAAGCCTAAAGACCCTTGCAGGCAGTTACGGAACGGTACAGGGCCCTAGGGAACTTTACCAGCCACTACGGAACTCTACGGGCCCCTACGGAACCCTGCAGAACCCTCCAGAACCTTACAGAATCCCACGGATTCCTACAGACTCCTGCGGGCACTTACTCAACCCTAGAGGACCCTACGGAACACTACTGGCTCCTGCGGTACTCCAGAGGCCTCTAGGGAACCTACGAAGCTCTACGGAACCCTATGGATCCTTACGGAACAGTACGGGCCCCTTCAGACCTCTGCGGGCGCTTATGGAAACCTACAGGACCCTACGGAACTGTACGAGACTCTACAGGCCCCTAGGGAACACCACAGGCCCCTACGGAACCCTACACAACCCTCCGGAAACATATGGCACCCTACAAGCTCCTACCAACCCCTGCGGGCACTTACACAACCCTACAGGCCCCTACGGAAATCTACGGGACTCTACAGGCCCCTAGGGAACCCTTCAGATTTCGACGGAACCCTACCAGCCCCTCTGGAACCCTACAGAATACTCCAGGACCCGACAGCACTCTACAAGACCCTTAGCAACACAACGGAACCTCACTAAAACCCTATGGGCTCCTACAGAACACTGCAGGTGCCTACGGAACCCTACAGACCCCTACGGAACCCTACAGACACCTGCGGGCACTTACGGAACCCTGCAGGCCCCTACGGAACCCTACAGGTCCATACAGAACCCCACAGGGCCCTACGGAACTTTACCAGCCACTACGGAACTCTACGGGTCCCTACGGAACCCCGCAGAACCCTCCGGAACCTTACAGAATCCCACAGACTCCTACAGACTTCTGCGGGCACTTACACAACCCTACAGGTCCCTACGGAAATCTACGGGACTCTATGGGCCCCTAGGGAACCCTATAGATTTCGATGGAACCCTACGAGGCCCTCTGGAACCCTACAGAATACTCCAGGACCCGACAGCACTCTTCAAGACCCTTAGCAACACAACGGAACCTCACTAAAACCCTATGGGCTCCTACAGAACACTGCAGGCGCCTACGGAACCCTACAGACCCCTACAGAATACTACCAGCCACTACAGAAAAATATGGCCCCTACGGAACTCTACGGAACCTGGCAGAAACACTGTGGGCCCCTACAGGCCCTTGCGGGCACTTGCAGAACTCTGCAGGAACCCACGGAACTTTATGGAACCCTACCAGCCCCTACGGAAGCCTAAAGACCCTTGCAGGCAGTTACGGAACGGTACAGGGCCCTAGGGAACTTTACCAGCCACTACGGAACTCTACGGGCCCCTACGGAACCCTGCAGAACCCTCTGGAACCTTACAGAATCCCACGGATTCCTACAGACTCCTGCGGGCACTTACTCAACCCTAGAGGACCCTACGGAACACTACTGGCTCCTGCGGTACTCCACAGGCCTCTAGGGAACCTACGAAGCTCTACGGAACCCTATGGATCCTTACGGAACAGTACGGGCCCCTTCAGACCTCTGCGGGCGCTTATGGAAACCTACAGGACCCTACGGAACTGTACGAGACTCTACAGGCCCCTAGGGAACACCACAGGCCCCTACGGAACCCTACACAACCCTCCGGAAACATATGGCACCCTACAAGCTCCTACCAACCCCTGCGGGCACTTACACAACCCTACAGGCCCCTACGGAAATCTACGGGACTCTACGGGCCCCTAGGGAACCCTTCAGATTTCGACGGAACCCTACCAGCCCCTCTGGAACCCTACAGAATACTCCAGGACCCGACAGCACTCTACAAGACCCTTAGCAACACAACGGAACCTCACTAAAACCCTATGGGCTCCTACAGAACACTGCAGGTGCCTACGGAACCCTACAGACCCCTACGGAACCCTACAGACACCTGCGGGCACTTACGGAACCCTGCAGGCCCCTACGGAACCCTACAGGTCCATACAGAACCCCACAGGGCCCTACGGAACTTTACCAGCCACTACGGAACTCTACGGGTCCCTACGGAACCCCGCAGAACCCTCCGGAACCTTACAGAATCCCACAGACTCCTACAGACTTCTGCGGGCACTTACACAACCCTACAGGTCCCTACGGAAATCTACGGGACTCTATGGGCCCCTAGGGAACCCTATAGATTTCGATGGAACCCTACGAGGCCCTCTGGAACCCTACAGAATACTCCAGGACCCGACAGCACTCTACAAGACCCTTAGCAACACAACGGAACCTCACTAAAACCCTATGGGCTCCTACAGAACACTGCAGGCGCCTACGGAACCCTACAGACCCCTACAGAATACTACCAGCCACTACAGAAAAATATGGCCCCTACGGAACTCTACGGAACCTGGCAGAAACACTGTGGGCCCCTACAGGCCCTTGCGGGCACTTGCAGAACTCTGCAGGAACCCACGGAACTTTATGGAACCCTACCAGCCCCTACGGAAGCCTAAAGACCCTTGCAGGCAGTTACGGAACGGTACAGGGCCCTAGGGAACTTTACCAGCCACTACGGAACTCTACGGGCCCCTACGGAACCCTGCAGAACCCTCCGGAACCTTACAGAATCCCACGGATTCCTACAGACTCCTGCGGGCACTTACTCAACCCTAGAGGACCCTACGGAACACTACTGGCTCCTGCGGTACTCCAGAGGCCTCTAGGGAACCTACGAAGCTCTACGGAACCCTATGGATCCTTACGGAACAGTACGGGCCCCTTCAGACCTCTGCGGGCGCTTATGGAAACCTACAGGACCCTACCGAAACTGTACGAGACTCTACAGGCCCCTAGGGAACACCACAGGCCCCTACGGAACCCTACACAACCCTCCGGAAACATATGGCACCCTACAAGCTCCTACCAACCCCTGCGGGCACTTACACAACCCTACAGGCCCCTACGGAAATCTACGGGACTCTACGGGCCCCTAGGGAACCCTTCAGATTTCGACGGAACCCTACCAGCCCCTCTGGAACCCTACAGAATACTCCAGGACCCGACAGCACTCTACAAGACCCTTAGCAACACAACGGAACCTCACTAAAACCCTATGGGCTCCTACAGAACACTGCAGGTGCCTACGGAACCCTACAGACCCCTACGGAACCCTACAGACACCTGCGGGCACTTACGGAACCCTGCAGGCCCCTACGGAACCCTACAGGTCCATACAGAACCCCACAGGGCCCTAGGGAACTTTACCAGCCACTACGGAACTCTACGGGTCCCTACGGAACCCCGCAGAACCCTCCGGAACCTTACAGAATCCCACAGACTCCTACAGACTTCTGCGGGCACTTACACACCCCTACAGGTCCCTACGGAAATCTACGGGACTCTATGGGCCCCTAGGGAACCCTATAGATTTCGATGGAACCCTACGAGGCCCTCTGGAACCCTACAGAATACTCCAGGACCCGACAGCACTCTTCAAGACCCTTAGCAACACAACGGAACCTCACTAAAACCCTATGGGCTCCTACAGAACACTGCAGGCGCCTACGGAACCCTACAGACCCCTACAGAATACTACCAGCCACTACAGAAAAATATGGCCCCTACGGAACTCTACGGAACCTGGCAGAAACACTGTGGGCCCCTACAGGCCCTTGCGGGCACTTGCAGAACTCTGCAGGAACCCACGGAACTTTATGGAACCCTACCAGCCCCTACGGAAGCCTAAAGACCCTTGCAGGCAGTTACGGAACGGTACAGGGCCCTAGGGAACTTTACCAGCCACTACGGAACTCTACGGGCCCCTACGGAACCCTGCAGAACCCTCTGGAACCTTACAGAATCCCACGGATTCCTACAGACTCCTGCGGGCACTTACTCAACCCTAGAGGACCCTACGGAACACTACTGGCTCCTGCGGTACTCCACAGGCCTCTAGGGAACCTACGAAGCTCTACGGAACCCTATGGATCCTTACGGAACAGTACGGGCCCCTTCAGACCTCTGCGGGCGCTTATGGAAACCTACAGGACCCTACGGAACTGTACGAGACTCTACAGGCCCCTAGGGAACACCACAGGCCCCTACGGAACCCTACACAACCCTCCGGAAACATATGGCACCCTACAAGCTCCTACCAACCCCTGCGGGCACTTACACAACCCTACAGGCCCCTACGGAAATCTACGGGACTCTACGGGCCCCTAGGGAACCCTTCAGATTTCGACGGAACCCTACCAGCCCCTCTGGAACCCTACAGAATACTCCAGGACCCGACAGCACTCTACAAGACCCTTAGCAACACAACGGAACCTCACTAAAACCCTATGGGCTCCTACAGAACACTGCAGGTGCCTACGGAACCCTACAGACCCCTACGGAACCCTACAGACACCTGCGGGCACTTACGGAACCCTGCAGGCCCCTACGGAACCCTACAGGTCCATACAGAACCCCACAGGGCCCTACGGAACTTTACCAGCCACTACGGAACTCTACGGGTCCCTACGGAACCCCGCAGAACCCTCCGGAACCTTACAGAATCCCACAGACTCCTACAGACTTCTGCGGGCACTTACACAACCCTACAGGTCCCTACGGAAATCTACGGGACTCTATGGGCCCCTAGGGAACCCTATAGATTTCGATGGAACCCTACGAGGCCCTCTGGAACCCTACAGAATACTCCAGGACCCGACAGCACTCTACAAGACCCTTAGCAACACAACGGAACCTCACTAAAACCCTATGGGCTCCTACAGAACACTGCAGGCGCCTACGGAACCCTACAGACCCCTACAGAATACTACCAGCCACTACAGAAAAATATGGCCCCTACGGAACTCTACGGAACCTGGCAGAAACACTGTGGGCCCCTACAGGCCCTTGCGGGCACTTGCAGAACTCTGCAGGAACCCACGGAACTTTATGGAACCCTACCAGCCCCTACGGAAGCCTAAAGACCCTTGCAGGCAGTTACGGAACGGTACAGGGCCCTAGGGAACTTTACCAGCCACTACGGAACTCTACGGGCCCCTACGGAACCCTGCAGAACCCTCCGGAACCTTACAGAATCCCACGGATTCCTACAGACTCCTGCGGGCACTTACTCAACCCTAGAGGACCCTACGGAACACTACTGGCTCCTGCGGTACTCCAGAGGCCTCTAGGGAACCTACGAAGCTCTACGGAACCCTATGGATCCTTACGGAACAGTACGGGCCCCTTCAGACCTCTGCGGGCGCTTATGGAAACCTACAGGACCCTACCGAAACTGTACGAGACTCTACAGGCCCCTAGGGAACACCACAGGCCCCTACGGAACCCTACACAACCCTCCGGAAACATATGGCACCCTACAAGCTCCTACCAACCCCTGCGGGCACTTACACAACCCTACAGGCCCCTACGGAAATCTACGGGACTCTACGGGCCCCTAGGGAACCCTTCAGATTTCGACGGAACCCTACCAGCCCCTCTGGAACCCTACAGAATACTCCAGGACCCGACAGCACTCTACAAGACCCTTAGCAACACAACGGAACCTCACTAAAACCCTATGGGCTCCTACAGAACACTGCAGGTGCCTACGGAACCCTACAGACCCCTACGGAACCCTACAGACACCTGCGGGCACTTACGGAACCCTGCAGGCCCCTACGGAACCCTACAGGTCCATACAGAACCCCACAGGGCCCTAGGGAACTTTACCAGCCACTACGGAACTCTACGGGTCCCTACGGAACCCCGCAGAACCCTCCGGAACCTTACAGAATCCCACAGACTCCTACAGACTTCTGCGGGCACTTACACAACCCTACAGGTCCCTACGGAAATCTACGGGACTCTATGGGCCCCTAGGGAACCCTATAGATTTCGATGGAACCCTACGAGGCCCTCTGGAACCCTACAGAATACTCCAGGACCCGACAGCACTCTACAAGACCCTTAGCAACACAACGGAACCTCACTAAAACCCTATGGGCTCCTACAGAACACTGCAGGCGCCTACGGAACCCTACAGACCCCTACAGAATACTACCAGCCACTACAGAAAAATATGGCCCCTACGGAACTCTACGGAACCTGGCAGAAACACTGTGGGCCCCTACAGGCCCTTGCGGGCACTTGCAGAACTCTGCAGGAACCCACGGAACTTTATGGAACCCTACCAGCCCCTACGGAAGCCTAAAGACCCTTGCAGGCAGTTACGGAACGGTACAGGGCCCTAGGGAACTTTACCAGCCACTACGGAACTCTACGGGCCCCTACGGAACCCTGCAGAACCCTCCAGAACCTTACAGAATCCCACGGATTCCTACAGACTCCTGCGGGCACTTACTCAACCCTAGAGGACCCTACGGAACACTACTGGCTCCTGCGGTACTCCAGAGGCCTCTAGGGAACCTACGAAGCTCTACGGAACCCTATGGATCCTTACGGAACAGTACGGGCCCCTTCAGACCTCTGCGGGCGCTTATGGAAACCTACAGGACCCTACGGAACTGTACGAGACTCTACAGGCCCCTAGGGAACACCACAGGCCCCTACGGAACCCTACACAACCCTCCGGAAACATATGGCACCCTACAAGCTCCTACCAACCCCTGCGGGCACTTACACAACCCTACAGGCCCCTACGGAAATCTACGGGACTCTACGGGCCCCTAGGGAACCCTTCAGATTTCGACGGAACCCTACCAGCCCCTCTGGAACCATACAGAATACTCCAGGACCCGACAGCACTCTACAAGACCCTTAGCAACACAACGGAACCTCACTAAAACCCTATGGGCTCCTACAGAACACTGCAGGTGCCTACGGAACCCTACAGACCCCTACGGAACCCTACAGACACCTGCGGGCACTTACGGAACCCTGCAGGCCCCTACGGAACCCTACAGGTCCATACAGAACCCCACAGGGCCCTACGGAACTTTACCAGCCACTACGGAACTCTACGGGTCCCTACGGAACCCCGCAGAACCCTCCGGAACCTTACAGAATCCCACAGACTCCTACAGACTTCTGCGGGCACTTACACAACCCTACAGGTCCCTACGGAAATCTACGGGACTCTATGGGCCCCTAGGGAACCCTATAGATTTCGATG